>NC_141325.1:16632500-16907500 GCF_037954235.1 Aulostomus chinensis | reverse complement strand
AGGGAGAGAGAGAGAGAGAATAAATTTGGGATGCTCAGAAATCATCCAAAAAAGTTAGCGCATCATGAGAATTTCTGGGTTGAAAGCGTGTCCCACTTCAGCCCTGAAGTTGAGAGACAGATGCAACACCAACACTCCTTTGCTGACGTGAACCAGAAGCAGCTTGTCTTCCTCTGACATTGAAGTGGTCTACAGTATATATCAGCATCAATAATCATACAGCCATCCATCCATGATACTGTCATGGCCAAATCATGCCTTGAGAATCTAATTTCCTCTTTGATGATACTGATACTGTATTGCATCACATAAAGATACTACACACACTCCCTGATGAGGCCTTAACAAGCTCTCGTTACATTTCTATTTATACCTTGGGCCCTGCGATCGACTGGTGACCAGCTCAGGGTAAACCCCGCCTCTTGTCCAATGGCAGCTGAGATAGGCTCCAGCCCCCCTGTGACCCTTAACGGATAAGTGGTATAGAAAATGGATGGATGGATGGAGCTCACTCTTAAAGTATATTTTGATGATATTTTATGAAAAACATAAAAGGAAATGAACTGCCAAGCAATACATGAAAATATAAAATCAAATTGAATCATGAAAATTGGAAATATCATGAGGCTAGAGTCATCATTTTCATTCTAAACTCAATAATGCTGGACCTGATTGTTTTTGGTTGATAGTAAATTACATTCTGACACATGTGCAGGGCAGCACGGTGGTGCAGTGGTCAGCCCTGTCGCCTCACAGAAAGAAGGTTCACTTTCGAGTCCCCGCTCGGGCACGGGATCTTTCTGTGCGGAGTCTCCATGTTCTCCCTGTTCCTGTGTGGGTTCTCTCTGGTACTCCAGCTTCCTCCCACAGTCCAAAGACATCAAGAGGGGTCGAGGCTGATTGATACTCTAAATTGACCGTAGGTGTGACTGTGAGTGTGAATGGTTGTCTGTCTCTATGTGTTGGCCCTACAATGGACTGGTGACCCGTCCAGGGTGGACCCCGCACCTCACCCAAAGGCTGGATTTGGGCAGATGGGATAGGCTCCAGTCGACCCTTAACAGGATGAGCGGTAGAAAATGGATGGATGGATGGACACGTTCAAATGATGACTGTAATTTTGGTGTGTTTTTCCTTTGAAAGGTTTGGAGAACCTTGTGGAAACAAATTACCTGAGAAAGTTGAAATACTTAAAACAAAGTAAAAAAAAAAAAAGTAAAGTAAAGTAAAACGTAAAGTCTTATGACAGGCTTTTAAAGGACAGGAAACACCAGGCCTAATTTTCTATGGTAAAGAGAAAAAGCACAGACAAAAAAAAAAAGACAAATAAAGGGGAAGGAAGTGTTGGAAAATTTGGAAATTGTCTGATAAAATATGACTGAAAGCATTCCTTACTGCTGTTTAATTGCTTTCTAAACGTTCAAATGTCTGGGCTGTAGAAGCTCCAGGGCAGCCTATTACTGTTATCAGACCTTTGTTTGCTTTAATATCAAATATTATCATCATTATCATTTATGTCTGAGTGCTGTTTGAGAAATAACTTGACTGACGTATCCCTGACTATTTTTTATCTCACATAATATGAAAATTAACAGTTGTAGGGAAACTGCAAAAATAAATCCCTCTCCTCCATTTTGCACATGGTTACAATACTAAATATGATGAGTCAAAACACATCAAGAATGAGTTTAAAAAAAACAGTCATACAGACTCAAAGTAACACTTATGATGTGTTCAAATATTATGTTGATTAATACTAAGATAATGGCCTTCTCTCTCCTCCTCTCTGTCCTCCTATATTTGTCATACATAAATCATACTCATACGTGTTACTAAATCATCTTCTTCTCCGGAGCCTTCAGGCTCCCCTCATCCCAGATACTGAGTGCTGCTGGAGGAGGCTGCAGACCTGAAGAGGCTCAAGCTGCCCCTCGTAGCTCCACCTGCTCACGTCCCCGTCTGTCCATCAGTCTCTTCCCTTTCTCTCTCTCTTTATCTCTGTCCCACTCTTTCCTTCTGCATATCTGTCTTCCTCCATTATCTGTCTTTGTCTCTGCTCCGCTCTCCTGCTCTCTTTCCCCCCAACCGGTCAAAGCAGAAGGCCGTCCCCATTGAGCCTGGATCTGCTTGACGTTCCTGCCTGTTAAAAGGAAGGTTTTCGTCGCCGCTGTTGCAGGATGTGTTTGATGATGGAGAATTGTTGGGTGTAGATTCATTGAAGGAGTGTGGCGCTAGACCTGCTCTACCTGTAAAGTGTCATGAGATAACTTTTGTTGTGATCTGGCGCTGTATAAATAAAAAAAGAATAAGAAAAGAAGAATAATTCATATCAATATTAATAAGCCCTTATAAGGTTGAAGTTCTGGTACAACATGGCCGAAGTCACATGGCTTCAGTGACTGGTTGTGTCCTCAAGGTCCAAATGGCTGCACAAAGAGGACAGAAATGTGAAGACGCAAGGAACGCTCAAACATGTCAAATTCATTTCCTTTGTAAAATTAAACTATATTCAACTGTAAATAGATGACTTACCAAAATGTGGGTGGGAATCATTGATGATGAAATATGGATTTCTCTGACAGCCACTCTAAGAAATCAAAAACAGATGAAATTCAGACCCCCAAGGTAAAAGAACAATTGAGCTTTAATGTCTGAAGGGGTTCCTTCAACCACTCACTCCTTTTTCTTGTGTTCCTGACCCAAGAGGGCCTCTGCCCTCTCCACCTCCCTTGGGGTGGCAGCACCTGTTGGCTGCAGCCTGCCCCGCCCGGGCTTGGTGGCGCGGCCCGGCTGCGACGCCTCACTCTCACTTGCCTCCATTGGGTCAACGGACTGCTCAAGTTTAGCATACATACACAACAAATGTATATGTGCTGTTGTTAAATTTCTGAAGTGTAGCATTATTACTTTCAATCTGTAATAATTGTGACGGCTTGTGATAGTTGTATCAGGCTTTGAGTTGTGTAATTAATCGCCCCTCGGGGATAAATAAAGTTTTCTGAATCTGAATCTGAATCTGAATCTGAATCTCCTCTACATGCACCAATATAACATTCAATGTTCAAATATTTACTTTCCTACTTGAAGAAACCACTGACTCAATAAAAACACATTAAAAATGATACACTCAGCAGAAAGTTTCTCTGTTAATACAATTAGACCTACATCTTGTAATTTAGGTTCAATATATTCTCCACTTAGACCAATGATAATGTTCAGTCAGCTATCACTCTGGATTTCGTGTGATGGGTACGTGAGAATAGATAGAAGTATAATAACACTCACTCCACACAGAAGGGAATTAAATCAATCACATTCATTAAGAGATTAATGTGAAAAGTATCAAGTGAGAATTTTATATTTTAGTACTTCGATAAAAAAGAGGGAGTTGAAATATGAGGATGGTCTTAGAATAATGATATATGTGTGTTTGTGTGTGTGTGTGTGTATGTGTGTTTGTGTGCGCTGCAGTGACGATATTTTGCAGCAGAACACCTTGACTCCTCGTATTCAACTATTTTCCAGACTTTTGTTTTGATGAGAGATGAATTTAAGTCATAGCGCCACCGAGCGGTTACAGGAAGTATGCCTGACATAACAAACGTTTGATTTACCACAAAATGACACTGTTCCAAGCTGGACTGACATTTTGTGTGTCACACACCAAATGTTACTGATTAAATGCAAGCTTGAAAATGGAAATTTTTGACATGACCTTAAGAAGTTAGTTGGACATTAGAATTTAATGTTCCCCTGAGGATGAGGCGTAATAAATGAGCTAGTACGGAGTATTATTGTCATCCTGTTGTGCATGTACAAAACAGGACCAAATATCCAAAAAAGGACATACCCCCCCCCCCCCAAAAAAAAGATGTGTTTCATTAAGATTGTTATTAAGATGTTTTTTTTAAAAAAAAATAGCTTTTATCATTTTCTGGATCCATCCATTCATTTTCTACCGCCTATCCTGTTAAGGGTTGCTGAGGGGGGTGGGGGGGGTGGGGGGGTGGAGCCTATCCCAGCAACCTTCAGGTGAGAAGCAGGGTTCACCCTGGACAGGTCACCAGTCCATCACAGGGCCAACACATAGAGACAGACAACCAGTTGAGGGCGAAATATTACCAACCAGCTGCTTGCTCGATAGAAAATAAGAACTGGAGCAGCAGAGAGCTGGTACATATGAGGCATTTACATCACTGTTTTCATCCTTGGAAATGCAATCAAGTTTTTTTGGAACTAAACCAGATCAATGTTCTTCATTCACCAAGAATCAATCTGGACAGCTATGGAGGGCCAGTTTAATCACTAAAACTGTAAAATAATCCCATGAGGGAATCATCCATATTAAATACAGATGTTAGTGTCACTGTCTGATGATATCACAGAACTGTTGCACTCATGTACCGAAGCTAGGTAGCTTTAGCCAATAACATAACCTCTGCTCTGTCTGCAGTTGGTCTTTCTGCTCTTTGAAAGGCTTTTTCTCAGGAGAAAGAGATTTTTTTGTTGAATTTTTACTTTCAGGGAGATGACGTGCTCAGAAGATATGTTTGTTTGCCTGTTGCTCTGGATTTGTTTTAGTTTTGAAGCAAGATATCCCAAAAGCTAATCCATAGATTTTACCTAAAATTTTGTGGCTGAAGGTATTATTACAAGGAACAAGTGATAACATTCTGTAGGCGATCAGGATGTAGATCTGGGATTCATCCATCCATCTACTTTTTTCCGCTTATCCTGTTAATGGTCGCAGGGGCCTGGAGCCTATCCCAGCGGCTTTCCGGCAAGAGGCAGGGTTCACCCTGAACAGGTCACCAGTCCATCACAGGACCAACACATAGAGACAGACAACCATTCACACTCACAGCCACACCTACAGTCAATTTAGAGTATCAATCAGCCTCGTCCCCTCTTGATGTCTTTGGACCGTGGGAGGAAGCTGGAGTACCAGAGAGAACCCACACAGGAACAGGGAGAACATGGAGACTCCACACAGAAAGATCCTGTTCCCGAGCTTGGGCTCGAACCCAGAACCTTCTTGCTGTGAGGCAACAGTGCTGACCACTGCACCACCGTGTCGCCCCTTCTGGACTGTTACAATAAAATAACTTACTTCATTCATATAACTTTTGTAAAAATACAAATAATAATAGGTGGCATGGTGGTGTCAGTGGCAGACCTGCTGTGTGTCTTAATCTTGCTCAGGAGCAAGATGATTCTTTATGTATTTTTGAGAGGGATTACAGCAGATTTTTTAAAGTTTATAGGGCATTTTTGGGCCCCCTGCAAAAGAGCAAAGATGCAGTTTAATATGGTCTAACCTGACAATAGTGAGTCTATTCTCTGTCTCTCTGTGCATCCAATTTAACAAGACAGCTTATGTATGCCAGGTCTCCAGTTAGCCTGTAGCTTTTGAAGAATAAATCGGCCTGGACAGGTCAGGCATCTCTGCACCACTGGCCATATACTTCAAGAATTCTGTTGTCAAGGACTTGCGGCAGATCGATTGTTCCTGTTACAACTGTGACTTCCTGTCCCGTTATTCTATTTACTTTTTTATTATTTTATTTTATTATTTTCCTCCAAAATCACATGCATTTTTATCATTTCCCCACAATAATAGACCAGAGTTTTGCACATGCATTAAATTTTATCATCCTTTATCAATTTATCAGCCTTGTAATTAAATGAAGGGATGAATTTGTTCTGATTCATGGAATTGATACGTGCATTGTTGGTCTATTTGTTTTATTGCTGCATGTGCTATCAGGACACGTGCTGGATCATTTTTCTGCAGAGTGTGGGAGGAATGTTTAAACTTGGTTTTTTTTTTTGTTTGTTTTTTTTTTACCAAGGGGAAATACAAGTTTTTGTTCAGAATGTTTCTTTTATTTTAATGATCATTCTCCTCACTTTTAACATAATTTTTTTTTTGCCTAACAAAAAGGCCAATCTAACTATCTTAAACTGCGCCTCTTAAATTTTGGTCTCCGATCCTCTAACTATCAGGAGAGACTCCAACAACCTCGGGACTCTCATGTTTAATGAAAGCCAGGCTTTTCAGGAGCTAACCCTTACTCTTGTTAACAGCATGTTAACAGTGAGGAGGCGTGATGTGCTGCTGTACATTCTGCTGGAACTGCTTCAGGGCAAACTTTTAGATGTACACAAAGGACACAATAGACACAAAAAAGGGGGAAGAATACAAAGGAAGAAAATAAAGACCCAAGAGGGAATTGGTTTCAAAATCAATGGTCTATATGAGAACGTGGGAGACCATGAAAAAAAATTGTGATTACTTACAACTTAAATTGCATAAGAAATGTATATCATTTGTGTCAGTAATAAAATACCTGTGTAAGCCTGTAAGCCACAGACTTTTTTTGGCGATGGAACTACACTCAGAACCTTAAAATGTTGCTTTAAAGGTACTAAACATCTCAATTTTTAAACATTTGTAATTATAAATATGGCTGCCTTCAAAATGAAGCTTGATTTTTTGGGGGTATTTTAACAGGTTGAATAATTTGGAAGGTGAGGAGGAACTCAGCCTGCAGCTGAATGAGAGCTTAATGGTGGTTTACCTAGCAAATCAAGTTTTAATCCAAAATATGGAACCCTCCGCTGAGTCAAATGTTTAAATAGTGTGGGAGAGTAGACGCTCGAGGCTACATTTGGTATCTCTGTGTGCTTATGGAGGTAAATCTCTGTAACCGTAGCAATTTTTTTTCTGGTGTTGAATAACCCTACTTCACACATGATACAGTGATGGAAAAAAAAAAAAAAAAGCTAAATGAAAAGATTAACTTGTAAGTATTTTAAAGCTTGAACAGAGTTTGTGGCTGTATCAGGGCAGCCAACTTTTCAAAGTGGATCAAAGTTCAAAACAGGTAATCTTCCGTAACATTTATTTTATTGTGAAATTCATAGTAATGTGTACACTGAGTTTAGTGAAAAGTGGCTTGTTATGTATTTCTGCAGTGTGTTCCCACCCTCACCTATGAAATATGGTCATGACCGAAAGAATGAGGTGGCGAGTACAAGCAGCTGAAAAGGGTTTCCTCAGGAGGGTGGCTGACACCTCCCTTAGGAGTAGGGTGAGAATTTGATCATTGAGGAACTCGGAGTAAAGCTGCAGCTCCTATGAATTGAAAAGAAGCCAGTTGAGGCAGTTTGGGAATTTACCAAAATCCTGCAAAGAAACAAACAGACAGACAGACACATGCCGGCAGTATTGTTACTTCCTTAGTAGTAGATGTTTACCAAGTTTACATCGCTCTGTTTTTATGCGCATTTTGAAATATTTCATTGGAAAAGGAAGATGGAAAACCTAAAATTAAAAAAGAAAATTCCTAAAATTCCAAACTGGGAAATGGAAACGTATTTGCAGAATATGTTCTGATGTGATGAACGTTGAACTCAAGTGACGGCTGCTCCCACTGACAGTGTTCTTCACGCAGTTACATGGCTTGCATAACAACAACAACAGATGCATGCGGAACGTGAAAATAATTTGCATAATCATGTATACAGTACCAAGGCAACTTGTTGTTTTGTTTCTCTGTTTGTAATCTGGCCATCCTCTACATGTTATTAAGGCCATGTTGTGATACGCTGCCTTTACAAACATGTTTTGACAAAACTAACGCGGTTTATTGGCTCCAACAAGTTGATGGATATGCAGGTAATTCAATTTTTTCCCCTCTTTTTTGAAAACTTTCAAAAGATTTGCTTTGCATTGAGATCAAAACTAGGCCACTGTCTGATATCCTCTCTGAATAAGTACCTTTTAGCCTGATTCCAGACATCTCAGTTTCTGTCTGTATCTACAGCCGACAATCAATAAAAAAGATTTCAGTTTCAGAGTTCAGTTTCATAAACGCTAAATAGGGTCATGATATTCCTCTTTCGTCTTTAAAAATCTGGCACTTGATTCAACAGGTATCTGCCGTTCTGAACGCTGATACTTTGGTGCATTGCTATTTGATCATGTTCAACCACATCACATTATTTGACGTCACCTCATAATGTGTGATACATACAGTATTGCTCTTTTGTTCAAAAGACAGCTCTCCTGGATTGTAGCCGGCTCTGCCATCAAATCCTCCATAGAAGATCAAAGCTCTGCATAAATCCCTACAATGTTGCTTTCGTCAGCCCCGGGTTTGTGTGTGTGTGTGTGTGTGTGTGTGTGTGTGTGCGTGTGTGTGTGTGTGTGTTATATTGTCAGCCAACAACAAGGAGGTGGAAACTTTTTCCAGCACAGAAAGGTTAGCCCAGGTTCATGAAGCATCAAAGCGGGTGACTGTATGAAAGAAAGATGAAATGAAAGCATCCAGGGTATCTATCATTGTCAGGTGTTCTGCGTTAGATATTCAGCATTATTTGTTTTTCTCTGTCTGATGTTTGCTGAGGTGTAGCAACATATCTGTTGATGTGAATCAAGCAAATGAGAAGGGGAACATATTGCAGCGATCGCTTGAAATCAAACTCTTTTAAAATGTCTCAACTCCATCTCAAACCTCATTTAAGTAAAGAGTGAATCATTTAACGAGGTCAGATGTCATATGCTCCTAAGCGCTAACTCATTTTCTTATCAAGTTGAGAAGCAGGTGGTCCAGACCCCCCCCCCCCCCCCTTTTCTACAAACAACAGTCATGTGTAAGCTACAGTAATTCTACATGTTTACCTGTATGAGTTTTACCAAATATTTTTTTCCAAGATTCATTTCCCTTGGTCTGGCTCCTCTTCTGATTCCTGTATTCCTCTCTGGATCAGTATGCTGCACAACACAACGAGCCTAACAACTTGGATTCCTCTGCTTTTGCTGTCTCTGGCTTCTCACCAGTTAACCCACCATTCACCCTCTAGCTCTCCCTACTCTTAGAAAACCCTCAGACGTGCTTCCTTTGACACAGTAAAAACCTCTAAACCACTCCTCTGCATCCTTTCCTTTGCTACATTTGGTCCACTGGCATAGACCCTTTACAAATTAATAACTGAATATGCGATGAAATCACTTTTATTGACGGCGAACAAAAAAAAATGTAAAGTTTTGAAAGATTGCATCTTTTAAGTCTTTGAGTGTGAAAGAGTGTGTCTGGAGCCAAATTGTTATACTTTGAGTTGTGAAGTAGTTCTATTGTGGAAATAATCATTTATTGAATTAAAAAACAACACATTTCCCTGTTTGTAAATAACCTTATACATGAAAATATATACAATTGAAAAAAATAATTTAAGGTGACATTAAGGAGTGAAACAGAGGTCATAGCCTGTGATTTGTTCTTGTTTTATAATGTCCCTAAAATCATATTTGTCCACTGGAGACATAAGCGACGTGTTGTATCACCGGTGCATCACAGGGTTCTTAGGCTGCTACACTGGCTTTGTTTGGATTGCTGTCCTGCAGCACAACTAGAGCCATTTCCATGGAGATTCTGTCATTTTAATTTGTCTAGAGGACCGCATTTTTGTGCGATGAGAAATAAAAATGGACCTGGTGCAAAAAAAAAAAACCCAAACATGCATGGTTAGTGAAGCCGCTCCAAGTGATTATAATAATTTAATAAAATAATTCATAGATTGAAACGACCATCACTCATGTTATGTTTTCATTTCATGTAGTATTTCAGGCCTGAGTCAGAAGGGTCAAGGTTGGGTAACAATAAGTGTATTCACGATCAAAGTTGAACTGGAATCAAATTCAACCCGAGCAATTTTGTTAGGGTCGCATCCTGACAAATTTGTAACCCTGAAACCCCCAGCCACATGGGCCAAAGCAACAAGTTGCTACTTTTTTGGCAGTGGTCAGGCCCCGTTCATGATCAACTACTGGCACATCCACTTTTGTGTGCAGGCATCGCATCACGTTTCTATCACCTATTGGTAGTAGAGTTGATACAGTCTCAAGACTAGAGTAGAGTCATTTGACCTGCCAATTGCATCATTTCCCACTGGAGACAAAAGCCAAATGTTAGTGTTGATGCTGGTGGGATTTGTGCGGTGAGACAGGGGGTATGTGAGTGCACAATATTATACAGTTCCGATGCAACTGCAAGTTACACTAAGCCTGTGGGAGATGCTGTAAGGAAAAATGAAAGTGAGCCAATACATGATTTATTGCCTCACCCATCTGAATGGCTGTCTGAGTGAGAGGAGAACCAGGGAGGTCATGAGTCTGGTCTCTTCCTCCCTGGTCTCTTCCTCCCTCCCTATCTGCTGCCTATCTTCCCCCTCTTTCTCCTCTTTTTGCAGGAGCTGGAAGTAGTTCTGTTCTTGGTTAATTGCTGATGCTAAGCGCCTGCTGAGGAGAAATACACAAGCTACAATCAGCAGCATGCTTTAATTGTAAAGATATGTTGTTTTTTTCCCCCAACAATACAAAGGACAGAAATAAAAAAAACAGAACACATGAACTGCACGTGTCCAACCTTCACATAAATCTCCTTTCATTGCGAGAGACATAACAATATACAAATAACCAATGAGTTTCTGTCAAAAGTGCCCACATGTCATGAGAATAATCCCTCATAACCATGCACACACAATGTAAATCACTCAAATCAGAGCACACCGAAGCAGCAGGCAGGCACAAATGACACTGAGCGAAAGTATTATGGGAAAAATGTGTTACGTCTGGATAGATTAATGACTTAATTATGGCAGTTAAACCTCCAACCGTAACCGTTTCTCAAATGTTGCTTAGTTTCTCTCACACTGCAGAGATAATTACCTTTGCATTAACATGGTGGATGGAAATTAAAAGATGCACACGTAGAAGCAACTGTCAAGGTGACTGTGCCCTAAAACTGACCAAGGTAAAACAATTGGATTATTTCTCGAGAGGGTTTTCGTTCTTGTGAGTGAAAGAAATGGGAAAAGGAGGTCAAAATATCTTTCAAAATTGTGTGAGATTTCTAAAAAAATGTAAGTGGCTAATAATCCTTAGTGACATTTTCCTTCATCAAAATGCACCCATGAAAAATGCGAACAAGTGTTTAAAAATTAAAAAGTAGCTCTACACCATGTGTCCAGCATGTCACAGAGACATCTCTTTCATCAAGGAAACATTTCTGTTACTGCTTTCCAAAGATGTTGACAACGTTGGGAATATGAGTCGTATGAGTTCTCTGAATTCTGAGTTTATTCAGAAAAAGGGTTTTTGTCTTCTACCAAAAACCACTTCAAGCAAACCAGAAACTTTTTTCATCTACCTTTCTTGGTTCAATACTTCAAAAGACTTATGATATTTTGAGATATTTGAATCCCTGATCGTGGTGGCACGGTGGTGCAGGCCTAACAGCAAGAAGGTTCCAGATTTGAGTCCCGGCTCCAGCACGGGATCTTTCTGTGTGGAGTCTCCATGTTCTCCCTGTTCCTGTGTGGGTTCTCTCTGGTACTCCAGCTTCCTCCCACAGTCCAAAGACATCAAGAGGGGACGAGGCTGATTGATACTCTAAATTGACCGTAGGTGTGAATGTGAGTGTGAATGGTTGTCTGTCTCTATGTGTTGGCCCTGTGATGGACTGGTCCAGGGTGAACCCTGCCTCTTGCCGGAAAGCCGCTGGGATAGGCTCCAGGCCCCTGCGACCATTAACAGGATAAGCGGAAAAAAAATGGATGGATGGATGAATCCCAGATCTACATCCTGATCGCCTACAGAATGTTATCACTTGTTCCTTGTAATAATACCTTCAGCCACAAAATTTTAGGTAAAATCTATCGATTAGCTTTTGGGATATCTTGCTTCAAAACTAAAAAAAATCCAGAGCAACAGGCAAACAAACATATCTTCTGAGCACGTCATCTCCCTGAAAGTAAAAATTCAACAAAAAAATCTCTTTCTCCTGAGAAAAAGCCTTTCAAAGAGCAGAAAGACCAACTGCAGACAGAGCAGAGGTTATGTTATTGGCTAAAGCTACCTAGCTTCGGTACATGAGTGCAACAGTTCTGTGATATCATCAGACAGTGACACTAACATCTGTATTTAATATGGATGATTCCCTCATGGGATTATTTTACAGTTTTAGTGATTAAACTGGCCCTCCATAGCTGTCCAGATTGATTCTTGGTGAATGAAGAACATTGATCTGGTTTAGTTCCAAAAAAACTTGATTGCATTTCCAAGGATGAAAACAGTGATGTAAATGCCTCATATGTACCAGCTCTCTGCTGCTCCAGTTCTTATTTTCTATCGAGCAAGCAGCTGGTTGGTAATATTTCGCCCACAACTGGAGCCAAGCACTTCAGTCTGGAGGGGGTGGGGGCACCAAGCATTTGTCTTCCAGCATACTAATTTGTCTCCTTTTGGTGATAAACAGAATGTACCAGTTTAGCTCAAATTCAAGTCAAGTCAAGTCACTTTAATTTGTACAGCACCAAATCACTGCAAAAGGTATCTCATGACACTTAGGACCACACTCCTTCAATGAATTTACACCCAATAATTCTCCATCAGCAGCACATCCTGCAACAGCAGTGACAAAATCCTTCCTTTTTACAAGCAGGAAGGTTGAGCAGATCCAGGCTCAATGGGGATGGCGTTCTGCTTTGACCGGTTGGGGGAAAGAGAGCAGGAGAGCGGGGCAGAGACAAGGACAGCTAATGGAGGAAAACAGATATACAGAAGGAAAGAGAGGGACAGAGAAAAAGAGGGAGAGAAAAAGAAGAGACTGATGGACAGACGGGGACATGAGCAGGTGATGCTATGGGTGGCAGCTTGAGCCTCTTCAGGTCTGTCGTTTCCTCCAGCAGCAGCATCAGTCAGGGATCTGGGAAGTGGGGAAGCACAAAGGCTCGGAAGAAGAAGATGAGTTAATAACACATAGTCATGTCAAGTCAGTTTTATTTGTATGGCGCCAAATCCAACAAAAGTTATCTCATGACACTTTACAATTAGAGCAGGTCTAGTACCTCACTCCTTCAATGAATTTTCACCTTGACTTCTACCAGTTCTTGCCAACATGCAGGCAGCAGCGTTTTGGACCAGCTGGAGAGTCTTTATGGATTTAATGGTACAGCCTTATAGGAGGGAATGGCAGTAATCCAGCCTGGAAGTGACAAAAGAATGGCTGAAATGCCTGATCTTAGCGATGTTACGTAGATGAAAGAAAACAGTCCTGGAGATTTCTTTAATGTAGATCCTGATCCAGATCCTGATCAAAGAGAACTCCTAGGTTCCTTACAGTAGTGCTGGGGACCGGGATGATGCCATCCAGGGTATCTATCTTATTAGATAGGGTGTTCCTACGGTGTTTGTGCCCAGCACAATAACATCTGTTTTGTCAGAGTTTATTAAAAGAAAATTATGGGTTATCCATATTGTTATTTCTATTAGACAGGCCTCCAGTTTAGGCAGCTGATTTATTTCATGTGGATGCATTGGTAAGTACAGCTGTGTGTCGTCTGCATAGCAGTGAAAATTATTTGAGCGTGTCCTTATTATGTGACCTAGTAGAAGCAGATACAGAGTGAAGAGGACTGGTCCAAGCATGGATCCTTGTTGAACACCAGAGGAATCAACATTAGCAAGTACAATCTGAGATCGACCAAGTAAATATGTCCTAAACGAATTTAGTGCAGCTCCTTTAATGCCAATGACATGTTTCTGTCATGAACATAGCACAGGGTGTGCAGGACTCAACTGCAGGACACAGATCGGTGGGATCACACAAACGCAGTTTATTAACAGGCAGAGGTCGGTACACGGGAGATCAATAAACACAGCCAGAGGTATTCAAAAAGGTAAGAGGCAAAAGATGTCAAAAAATGAGCAAGATTAAAAACATCAAGGCTGTGACTATGGCTATTAGAAAGTGTGCTGGAACGTGAGTACAATACATCAACGAACTGGCAACGAGACAAGACACAAAGGGGGAATATATGCAGAACTAATGGGGAGTGATAAGCTACAGGTACGGCAAACACAATCAGGGATCAGGTGCACACAGATGGGGAGGGGACAGGGCAGACAGGAACCTGAAACAGATACAGGGGTGAGATCACAAAATAAAACAGGAAGACAAGACATGAAACATGAGGGAAAAAATAAAATACTTTACAGACAGAGGGACATGACAGTTCCAGTCTTTGTAATGATGTGATGATCAATGGTATCAAAAGCTGCACTGAGATCTAATAAGACCAGCACAGAGACCAGTCCCTCAACTGATGCCAGTAAGATGTCATTGGTAACTTTGACTAGAACTGTTTCTGTTTTATGATGAACCCTGAAACCTGACTGGAAATCCTCCAATAAACTGTTGCACTGGAGAAAGTCACAGAATTGTTTAGCAACTGCTTTCTCCAGAATTTTGGAGAGAAAAGGAAAATTTGATATTGGTCTGTAGTTGGCCAAAACTTCTGGATTCAGGGTTGTTTTTTTGAGAAGGGGTTTAATTACTGCCACTTTAAAGGACTGTGGTAAGTAACCAGATAACAGCGACACATTGATCATATAGGTGCTAACGAGGGGTAGAGAGTCTTTAAGCAGCTTAGTTGAGATGGGTTCTGGGAGACAGATGGATGGTTTAGAGGAGGAAATTATTGTACTAAGTTCATGAAGGTTAATGGGAGAAACGCTATCCAGGTATATGTCCAGGCCAACAGCTGCCTAGGAATTCTGGGATTCTAGATTACATGATGCCATCACTCAAAAAAAAAAAAAAGATATCTTGGATTTACTTAAAAATGTTATGTCAAGTGGTTCCACATGACTTTAAGTAGATCTTAATTAACCAGTTTTCATTTGATTTACTCAATTTTTTAAAGTATATTATACAACAGTAAATTAAGTGACTTAAACTTAATTTGGTTACTTTCTTTTTATGTATGACGCCTATATCAAACTTATGTGATATAGTTAAGCAAATGAATTGGATATACATTAAAGCAATATAGGATTGAATAAGAGCAACTTGACGTGATTTCGTCCCAACTGAGATTAGTTTGTCAAATTAACATGTTAAAAATAGAAAGAACTGTTCACAGAGGGAGAAAAAAATACCACAAGTTCTATCAAAACAGCACTCAATTAAGTAATAATCAAACAGCCTGTTACATAAAAATACTTAAAAACATAAAATGCTTCACATGTATACATTTCAGACAATTACTTTATGAATTGTAATTACTTTCCCATGAAAATGCTTTGTTCTTCAAATTAACTTGAAAAGTATAAGGAAAAAAAAAAATCAAAATTCTGTACTGTAGTACCACCAAGATTTAAAGAGCACCCTTAAGTACATTTTAATGTAAAATTATAAAATGCCACAGTAATTTTTTTTTATTTTTTTTACTTTCAATGAACATATTGCCACTAAATGAAAACATTTTTTGAGATCTTAGCTCCTTCTATGTCAAGGGTTATGCCTCTTGGACAGGGGTCACAGGCTTTAACTGGTTCAAATAACAGCAGAACATTAACAGTATGATGAAGTGTCTGTGCAGGAGACTATGTAAATTAGCATCAGAACTCCATGAGGTTGCCACAACCTTTTACCAGCAAGGCAGCTTATAGCAACTGAAACTGTTGTACACACAATTTGACATATAATGAGAAAAATTACGGCAAGAAGAAAACTCAAACAATCTTATGTCCGTGGGCCAAATGGAAAAAAAAAAAAAAACCTCTTAACAGAGGACTTCACAAAAGCATCAACAGGCCAAATTTGGTCCCAGGTCAGTAGTTTGATACTTTAGAGTTCAATCTGGAACTTCTACCTTTCAGGATAACAAAAACATTTCAGCACACTGAATAGCCCTCAGGTCACAACACCAGGTTTCATGCATTCATTCCAGCAGTTTGTTTTTGAGGACCTGGATTTTGTTTGAAAGTTTGCGTGTATCAAGTTCCATCAGGATGTTTTGAATGCATTCAAAAGGGTACCTGAGGTCAGTTGGATAGCTCAGGTTCAGGTCGTAGATGATCCCAAACAGTAAGGCACAAGCAGTGGCGACATCTTGAAGCACCTGCACACCTTCAACGATGATGCAAACATCTTCTGGAGACTGATCAACGTCTGCACCTGGTTGTTTCATCAAATAGATGCCGATGAAACATTCAAAAAATAAAAAAAAACCTTTTGGGAGAAAATGTAAAGACCCTATTAAGGGAAAAATTATCCAACAAACAAGTGGTATTTGATAGGTTCATCAAAGTGTGAAAATCGTATATTTTGTGATATTTGTAGGAATAATGAAAGTGAATGTGGAGGTAAAACACAACCACTCTCCTTCAGAAAGGCACTGAATCTTGGCAAGTCAATTACAAAATTTGACACATCGATGAGAACATATTTAGCACTCTATTCAATATTGAATGAAAACATCCCTTTTCAAACAACGAATGACACTTACTCTGTGCTCCTTCACTAGCTAGTCTTCATTGAGATACAAAGCTAGTGCTTGGAGGCTGCAAGCTCTCCTTGTTGCGATGGAGTCATAAACACAACAGGAAATATACTGTATAAAAAAGTCATTGACATTTAGAACATGAGAGACAAGAGCTCCTCCTGTCTTGCAGAACGCTCTGGCCAGCTTGTCAGAGTAGTGGTCCAGCTGTGACATAAACTTTGGGATAAGTGGGATGGCGGTAATGCGCATGAACTCAGCACTTACCGAGGTATGTATTTAGACAAAAACACAAAGTACAGAAGTTTAACTCACAGTTTAAAACTTAGAAGTCTGCCAAAACTAGACAAGGCAAGGCAAGTTTATTTGTAGAGCACAATTGGTAAAAAAAAAAAAGGCAATTCAAAGTGATTTACAGATATATGAAATCAAAAGAAGGCAAATAAAATCATTCCATAAAACAAAAAATTAATTGTTAATTAAATAAATTAAAAATGAAGAGCGCAGATAAAATCCTTTCAGTTGTCATATGCACAGTTAAATAGAACTGTTTTCAGCCTGGATTTGAACAGTGTCAGAGGTGAGGCCTGTCACAAATTCTGGAAGACTGTTCCAGATTTTAAGAGCATAAAACTGAAATGCAGCTTCCCCTTGTTTAGTCTTGACCACCAGCAGGAGACCACTTCCTGAGGTTCTAAGAGTCTGTGTTGGTTCATATGGCTCTAACATGTCAGAGATGTACTTGGTGCTAAACCATGAAGAGACTTGTACACAAGCAGAGCTGTTTTACAGTCTATTCTCGGTCGTATTTCCTGTTTCTAGTCAGGACTCGGGCAGCAGCATTCTGGATGTACTGCATCTTCTACACTGCCATCATCCGGTCTGTCCTCTGCACCTCCATCAGTTGGGTTTGGATCTGCCACTAAAAAGGACAGGTCCAGATGGACAATCAGGTCTGCAGAGAGGGTCATCGGTGCTGACCTTCCCTCCATCCAGGACTTGTACCCGTCCAGAGTAAGGAAACGGGCAGCCAACATCTCTGCAGACCCCTCACATTCTGGACACAGACTGTTCAAGCTCCTTCCCTCTCGCAGGCATTACTGAGCACTGTTTGCCAAAACCAGCCGACACAGGTACAGTTTCTTTCCCCAGGCTGCTGCTCTGATGAACTCTTACCAGTCAGAAGAACCACGACAACGAACACCTCTCATGCACATTTGCACCACCTCGCTCGGATACGGTTGAATTTGCACTGTTCACTCATATACATACTCACTTACTAATTATATGTTGTACATAGGTTGGCTTGTATATATTATTCTAGTAATATGACATTTTATTTTTATTTTGTCTTATTCTATTATTTTTATTCTGTATAAACCTCTCCACAACTTTGTTTTCAAAGAGAGCTTAGTACACCACAGTCAAATTTCTTGTTTGTGCTACAAACTTGGCCAATAAAGCTGATTCTGATTCTGATTCTATCTTACAGCTTGTTTCGAGAGCCCAGTGAGCAGGCCATTACAGTTGTCTAACCTGCTGGAGACAAGCGCATTGATCAGTCTTTCTAAGTCTGGTTTAGACACTATTCCTTTGATTCTGGCAATGTTTTTAGATGGTGAAAAGCTGCTGATGTTATTGATTTAATGTGGCTGTTAAAGTTCAGGTCTGAGTCCAATATTACCCCTAGATTTCTAACCTGATTATTAGATTCTAGAGAGAGTGTCTCAAGGTGACTGATAACACCTTCTCTTTGTTTCTGTGGGCCACAGACAATGATTTAAGTTTTGTGTGAGTTTAGCTGGAGAAAATTGTTTTGCATCCACACACTGATCTGGTCCATGCAGTGACATGAATGAATGACAATGAATCTACGGGCCCATGTTCTCCTGCAGTCAGTGACACATAGATCTGAATGCCATCTGCATAATTGTGGTAGAACACATTATAGCTGCATATTAGCTGGCCTAATGGAAGCATGTACGGATTGAACAATAGGGGTCCCAGAATTGACCCCTATTGAACCCCGCAGGTAATTACCATTTGGTGTGAGACACAGTTACCAATTTCAACAAAGTATCTCCTGTCCCTGAGATAGGACGAGATAGTATCATCACAAGATAACCATTTCCAAAATTCTATCCATCCTATTTCTTCCGCTTATTCATATTAAGGATCGGGGGGGGCTGGAGCCTAACCCAGCGGCTACAGGCAAGAGGCGGAGTTCACCCTGGACAGGTCGCCAGTCCATTGCAGGGCCAACACATATATACAAACAACCATTCACACTCATAGCCACACCTACAGTCAATTTAGAGTATCAATCAGCCTCGTCCCCAGTTGCATGTCTTTGGACGGTGGGACGGTGGGAAGAAGCTGGAGAACATGCAGACTCCACACAGAAAGATCCAGTGCCCACCGTACCGCCTCCCATTTCCAAAACATATTTCATCTCAGTCTCGTATACACACATACATATATATATATATATATATATATATATACATATATACATATATATACATACATATATATATACATATATATACATACATATATATACATATATATATATATATATATATATATACACACACACACACACACACACTGTATATACACTGTGTATATATATATATATATAAATAAAAATGTCCAATATCAATATGTCTGAATATCCAGTCACACTATGTGTTGACTCAGTTTATCAAACTTGGTTTAAAATAAAAAATTACATCTACTATATCTACACATATGCAATATTTTTTTTAAGAATTTGTGCTTAAATTTATTTTCATCACAACTTTCACATTTTGTATATTTGTAACCTACTAAAAATTGTAGACTTAAGCCCACATTATCAATTTTTTAAACATTACGCTCACTTGTTATACTTCCAGATTTGGGAATTTAATTTTGTATGCTTATGGTATGGTATGTTGCTGATGTAACACAGATGATGTCCATCTCTTCCATCTCTCGTTAAATTGAGCCTCCTGTAGCTGTAGGCGATGTATCATTTTTTCCATTCTGTAGATTTCCTCTATAAGGTGGATCCACTGGTCCTTTGTAGGGGAAAGACATATACTTGGTATATGTCTTTTGCGCTCACATTTTCTTCAGTTCAATTACATAAATAAAGTACTTTACAAGACATAGGAATTGGATATGCAAGAATTTTAACCAATGTATTGTGTATCATTTGCCCAAATCGTCTGATTCGATCACATTCCCAAAAAATATGCGAGAGGTCCACGTTCAAAAAAAAAAAAAAAAAAAAAACGCTTACAGAAGTCCCGAAATAATTTTGAGGTTATTTAATGATTTTTTAATGGCTTTGTTGAAAAACTAACAAACAATGCAAACGCTTGGGAGTTAGCAAAACAGAAGAAGAATGACCGGACATGCATAATTCTCATCATAGTTTACCTCAGCGTCCACCATAATATAATAACAAAATAACGCTAATATTTTATGAAGAAATGGTCGTGAAAAGATATTTACTTACCTCTATATCAAGAATGGCTGCACATCCAAAACGTGTACCTCCAAGTGAAAATCTCCAACCTATGGATAATTGCGTGCTTTTGAATGAGATCGCAGAGGATGTACTGTGTCCTGAAGGGGAAAAACTACTCTATTAGCTGAGTGCTTTTCATTTGAAAGAATTCTTACTTTACAGAGTTGAGCTGGGGAATGTAGTATTCTGAGCATGTCTGTGATAAACGCTGTGTCGTGTGATGATGTAAGCAAGGTGCAGCAGAGTGCAAAGTGTATTGGGTTGTACAATAAAAGTTGGAGGCACACGTTTGCCCCAGTGAGACCAACATAAACTGTTGTGTTTATTTACACAATTAACTGTCAGTAATGCAAAAACATTACATGGTGTCAGACAATACTTGTACGCATCAGCCTGCTGATGGAAGATGGAGAGTACAGGTGTCACCACGCCACGGATGGATTGGGACTCATCTAACCTTCCTGATGCTTTGAGAAAGTTTCGCCAACCTGCTGAGCTGATGTTTTCGGGATCCCTACACACTAAAGAAAAGGAGGAAAAGTGCAGCTAATTGCTTCTTTGGATCAGTGAGAAGGGCTGTGACATATTCAACACGTGGACTCTTACGTACAATGGACGAAAGGAAACTGCTGAAGACGTATTACAACAGGTTTGAAGCCTATGTGATGCCAAAAGCCAACCCATTTTTGCACGTAATAAGTTCCATGAGAAGACACAAGGGGAAAATGAGTTTTGACTAGTGATGTTCGATACCACCAATTTCATTTCCCATCCGATACTGAGTAAAATTCATGCTGGTATCGGCGATACCGATCCGATACCGATACTTTGTGCAATTACACCTAATGTGTCTGGTAAATCTGAAGAAAAAGTAGTGTATTTCAAATCATAGCCTCACAAAAATACAAGAAATCCAAGTCATTTCTTATATATATTTCAAACTTGAGGCAGCAGCCTTCTTCTTATACAAGCCAACAGAAAAACAGAAAAAACAGAGGACACAGCCATATAAAATATATGAAAATAGTCTCAAGTTCAAGAAGAAAATATGTAAAATAATAAACCCTATTATTAATCCAAGATGAACTCATGCAACTATTTTTTGAAGTGTGTATTTATTTTGTTACTTTTCATAACCATATTAATTTGAACAACTTCAACAGCAACAGTGCTTAGCACCGCTTATGTTCCATATTTTTAATTGTTACCTGGATAGTGCCTGCCTGCAGCACAGAAGGACTCGGCCAGAGACGTCTGTCTTGCCCTACCAGCAGCAGCACCTGAAGCTGCGCTCTCCTCTTCTGTCCGATTTACAGCATATGCCTCATACTCTGTGTTGTGGGATAACCTCAGGTGTTTCACGAGGTTTGTTGTGTTGCCACAACTTCTTACTGTTTTCACACATATATAGCACACTGCCTCTTGGCTGTTTGTGGAGCTGAAGTAGCTCCACGCAGCACTCCGTTTACGCGCCGCCATTGCGAGTGAGTGAGTGACTGAGCGAGAGCAAGCAGCGCGTGAGCGCTGCTGTGCTTCCGCATTACGCTCTTACCCAGGCGGAAGAAAAAGTAGTTCCCACCAACTATGTCATTTATCCAAGATCTCGATAGTTTAAATATTTTCCACTTTGTTCTTGTTAATAATATACATAATCTCAAATGACTTAAGTATCAAAAGGATCGATATTTTGATTTGAGAATCGATTTTAGAACCTCGAGATCTGGTATTGGAAGTATCGATATTTCAGTATTGATCCGCACATCACTAGTTTTGACCAGTTTGTAATTGAGCTAAGGCTACTACTGAAAAACTAGCAAGGTGATGATTAGAGAACGTATTGTTTTTGCCATTAACTCACCAAGAGAGTGTGAAAAGCTGCTTTGGCATGGTCCAGACCTCGCACTCGAGAAAGCCATTGACATCACTTGTTCGCATGCACTTTCACAGCAAAAATGAAAGACAATGGTTAGCCCTGTTGCTAATATGACCAGTCACTGCATGCAGTTAGCAGGATGACAACCAAAATGGAGCAAACATGCAGTGGATGCAAAATGACCATCGGGACAGATGGTGACAGTGCTGTTAGGAGCAAAGAGTGTGGTGCATGTGGGCGAGAGCACAGCCACACAGAGGACTGTCCAGCAAAGGGACGTCAATGTAACAATTTAACCATTTTGCTTGTTAGTTCACAAACTCAGTACACAAACACCACAGAGGCAGGCAAAATGTCCGCCCAAAAAAGTGCATGCTGTCTCAGACTGCACGAGCAGACCTCACCTGAGCTGTATATTGACAAGATTAAAAAACTTTATGCAAACACAGCCAGAGAACAGGCATTTGCAGAAGTACAAATAGGCAAAGCGAGGCACAAATTAATGTTCAAAGCTGAAACAGGTGCCCAAGCTAATGTGATACCACTAGACATGTTCCACAAAACGTTTGGAAGTGTAATGCTTGGCCCACCTGACAGTGATATTTTAGGATACGGAGGACGGAGGCTGACACTTAAAAGAACTTGCAAACTAACATGCAGATACAAAAATGAAACAGCCATGTCAGATTTTGACGGAGTGTATATGGAAAATGCTCCCCCTGTCTTGGGTCTGAGAGCTTGTCTTGTCTTACTGGTACACACAGATGAAGCACAGCCAGGAACACACACAAGCATCACAACAGAGTTTGTTGATGTTTTCAAGGGCATTGGACTGTTTCCTGGAGAATATGTTCTTCACCTCAAGCCGTCAGCTACACCACTGGTGTGTCTGCCTCACCGCATCCCATATGGTCTCCGTTGCAGGTTTAAGGATAAACGAAGAAATGGTGAAAATGGACATCATCCAAAAAGTGACAGAGCTGACCGAGTGGGTAAATGCTTTAGTGGCAGTGGAAAAGCCTAAAACTGGAAAGCTTAGGGTGTGCCTCCATCCTCGCTCCCTAAACAAAGCCATACCACACTATCTATTTCCCACCCTGGATGACATCACACCGAGACTAGCCGGAGCACAATATTTCACGTTGCTAGATGCCAGATCTGGTTACTGGACAATCAAGCTAAGCCTTGAATCATCCATGCTGACCACCTTCAACACCATCTATGGCAGGTACAGGTTGAGCACAGGATGAAAATCAAAAAAAAGGGTGGATGAGGCTTACGAAGGGCTCCAGGGCATAGCAGCCATTGTGGACGACATCCTGGTATATGGCCGCACAAAGGAGGAGCACAATGCAAACCTACTTGCCATGTTTGACAGAACTAGAGAGAGAGGGATAAAACAACGAGGGCAAGAGCATCATATGTGTAACTGAGGTGAGCTATTTTGGTCACAGATTGACACGAGAAGGCATCCGGCCTGACCCTAATGAGGTCAAGGCAATCAGAGAAATGGCTCCCCATCAAAGTAAGGCAGAGCTGGAGACCATACTTGGCATGGTCACCTACCTCTCCAGGTTTGCCCCCAGACTCTCTGAGGCAACAGTCCTCCTCAGACAACTGTTAATAGAGAGAAGTGAGTTTGCGTGGGACTCAAATCATGACATCGCTCTCCAACAAGTGAAAGACCCGTTGACACAGGAACCTGGCCCTGTACTCACATACTTTGACCACATAAAAGGCATTAAGCTGCAGGTCGACGCATCCAAATGTGGATTAGGAGCCATGCTGCTACAAGGAGAGAAACCAGTCACGTACACATCCAAAGCACTGACTGAGACTGGAGAAAACTGAGCTCAGATAGAAAAGGAGCTGTATGCAGTGCTGTTTGGATGCAAACGGTTTCATCAGTACCTCTACGGTAAACAGGTGGTTGTCGAGTGAGACCACAAAGTGCTGGAGTCAATCATGCCAAAACCTCTGGAAGCGGCTCCCCCATGACTGCAACAAATGACACTGTAACTACAGTGATATGACATCATCATTACGCACAAGCCTGGAAAACAAATACCAGTTGCAGATACACTTTCCAGAAAGCCCATTAAGTGCAGTGAGAGCTCACTGAGTGAAGGTATGGACTGGCTAATATAGGCTGTGGTCAGGAATGTACCAGTAAGTGACAACAAAATGGCAGAGATCAGAGCCACCACAGTGCAAGATGAGCAGCTCTCAATATTGAGGTGGGTCATCACCTCAGGGTGGCCCGGGTCACATAAGAAATGTCCACCTGCAATTTCAGCATACTGGAATCACAAGGACGAGATATCAGAATCAAACAGCATCCTGCTCAAAGGAGAAAAAAATCATCATGCCCCACTCACTCAGACCATAAATGCTTTCACGCAATCACACCGGACACTTAGGGATCAAAAAATGCAAGCAGACATACTCCTCTGGCCTGGAATGGGCAAACAGATAGAGGCGTTGGTAGAATCCTGTAATATCTCCTTGGAGTGATGCAACCCCATCCAAAAGGAGCCAATGATATCGTATCCTATTTCAGAGCGATCTTGGCAAGTGATTGCAACAGTTCTGTTTATGCGGAACAATACCAAAGACATCATTGCTGTCGATTACAACAGCAGATACTTTGAGGTGGAAAAAATCACCAGCCTCACAACCAACACAGTCATCAAAAAACTCAAGGCCATGTTTGCTAGGTTTGGAGCCACAGACACCAGTCACCAACAATGGACCCTGTTATAGTTCACAGGAGTTCAAAGACTTTGCGCATCCATGGGACTCTGTACCCACAGAGCAATTGGTTAGCTGAAAGGACTGTCCAAACAGCCAAGGCCCTCATGGACACAGCGCACCCACAGTGGACAGACCCCTACCTGAGTGTATTAGAATATAGAAACACCCCGGTTGATGGACTGAAATCGCCAGTGCAGCTGTTGATCAGCAGGAATCTGCGCTCAATCCTCCCGACCACTGACAAACAACTTGAACCAGATTGTATGCCGCAACACAATTCGCAGCAGGAGGGAAACCTACCAGAAACATCAGAAACTGTACTATGATAAGACTGCAAAGACATGACCTGCCCTTCCAGCAGGAGCCACAATCTGTTTCCAGCTGCCAAGTGGAAAGTGGGAGCCTGCGACAGTCATAGATTCAGCAGACACACAGAGGTCATACAACATCCTCACAGGTGAAGGTCATGTGCTCAGATACAACAAACGTCTCCTCCCAAGGATTGAGAACAAAACAGATGAAGACGCACCAACTCGAGATTCTGATCCTGAGAATGTTTAGCCAGTGACTATGCAGCAGGACACCGGGGGTCAAACAGGCCTCAAAGAACCCCTGTACTTTACTGCCACTCGGTCAGGTCGCATAGTGAAACCAAGAGACAGACTAGACCTGTAAAAGTAACATGTTGAAATGTGAAATTATGTCATGTTGTTGATGTTGGAAGTGTTTATTTTGATGCTGCAGTTAAGAAATGTCAGAGTTAGCACAATATGATCTGTTGTATTGCTAATGTACTGCAGGACTCACCTGCGAGGGACTATACGGGCACACGGCTGGCCCGGGGGGGACCTCGCTCAATTCAGCAAGCTTGCAAGGTTGCTCAAGGCCTGTCCAGGACAGCCAGAAGCTCCCGGCCTGCTAGCAGTAGGCGGTCTCGTTGGATCCTGCTCTTGTTCCTGCGGTCATCACTCCTTATCTGTGCTCCTTAGTCTGGCCTCCGGGCCGACCCCCAGACTCTCCGTGCTCTTCAAGGCCCCCGACGGTCCCCAGACTCTCTGTGCCTCTCTGCTCGGCCCCAGGCTGCCCTCCTGAGTCACATTTTTTGGTTTTGCTTGTTTTTGGCGTTGACACGTCTCTTCTATTAAGACCAGGTATCACCCAGAAAATTTTCCAGTTATCAATAAAGCCCACTTCGTTTGCTGACAGCCGGTGGTTGAACAATGACATGTGGCTAAATGTCATCACTGGTCCCAGGGGGCAAGGGTCCAAAGACCACGTCTGACATTGTCTTTACAAATGTATACACCGACTCAATATTTATTTTAGTGCCCTCTAAATGGCATTGAATATTGTTACCACCAATGTGAATAACAATTTTACCATATTTATGGTTACTTTTAGCCAGCAGTTTTAAATTTGACTTGACACTGCCTGCTCTGGCCCCAGGAATACATCTGACTGTGGTCGCCAGTGTGGGTAACTACACTCCTCAGAATGGAACTCCCAGTTACCAGAGTTGTTTTCTCAGCGGGTGTGTCACAGAGTGGGGAAAACCTATTTGAAACATGAACCAGTGGTTGGTCATGGACAGTAGGCTTCTGCTTAGGACTACACTTCCTTCAGACAGTCACCCAGCTGCCCTGGTTTCCCGGCTGCTCGGGAGCCGCTGGGGAAAAGCTAGTTGGCGATAAACCTGTCAGAGCTTAGTTAGGGCGGTCCGTACCAGCTGATGGGGGCTAGCTTTAGCGGCTAATTGTTTGGATTCATCAGTGTGGAGCCACCGCAGGTCCAGTTCAACTTCCATAAGCCTCGCCTCCAGCGCTACAGGCAAACTACATATAACACACAGATCAGCATCACTGAAGGAGGCAGAG
Organism: Aulostomus chinensis; assembly: GCF_037954235.1. Lineage (NCBI taxonomy): Eukaryota > Metazoa > Chordata > Actinopteri > Syngnathiformes > Aulostomidae > Aulostomus > Aulostomus chinensis. Next base: position 16,881,129 of record NC_141325.1, on the reverse strand, counting down.
GAGTAACTGACATGTGACACACTGAGCAGGAGAGGGGAGAGTGAGAGGCCATGTTCTATTTGTATGCTACCAGACCAGGCTATTTATTATTAATCTTCAGCTGTGACATCTAACTCCAAAATACAGACATCTTAATTAAAGTGTGTTAACATTAGTGTTGCTAATAACTCACAACTTTGAAAAAAGTTTTTTTTTTTTTTCCCCTATTGATTCTGCTGGCTGCCAAGGCTGTGGGAGGTGGCAACCTTGCTTTGGGACATGACTAATCTTGTCATTTTGCTAAAGTCACTCACTTTTGGTTCTTCTAATGCTTTATTTAACTGGTCAATATCTTCCATCAGGCAGGGAAGTTAGTGTCTTTCTGTATGTGTTTGATACACAACATGCAGACATTTTTGTGACAGTAACACTGGTTGTGTATGTGTGTAACATGAAAGTTGAACAATAATATGCTGAAGGGGGGGGCAGGCAGGCGAGGGCTGCGGAGTCAGTGACAGACTGCTGTATTCGATGTGACAACACAAGAAAAGGCATTTGAGACAAAGCAATGTATCATCAATACATAAACACACAATGAAACTTTTGTGTTTGAGAGCCAAGAAGCTCTGAAGTGAAACCCCATTATGCCCTCTTTCATCTCCACCGTCTGTTCTTCCACTCAATAACAAGTTGCTCTTCTTTGTTTGAGTGAATCATGACCATAAATCAAAGGCTGGCTTAAAACGCTCATTAGAGATGACAATGGTTTGGAAGGAGGCTTTGACAGGTGGTTAAAAATTGATAGCAATTTAAAAAAATTAGACATTTGAGGAAAAGGTTGCAGAGGGGGGCAGTTTTAAGAGATCAGATCATGGGAGCCCTTGGGTGGCTGCTTGTTGCTAGGCAACAAAACAGATAGGGTTTGTGGTAGGGGAGAAATCTTTAGAGAGGTTACAGCAACTAAGATGCTGTGGCTGTGTTCTAAATCCACTATTCTCTCACCATTATTTGCATTCATTTTTCATATGCAAATTACAATAAAAGACATTGTGAATGTTGCATGGTGTGAGGGACAAACCACTCCAACGTGACACAGACAAACTCCAACACATTTCAGATTTAAAAAATATATATACATCTAGCAGACGAAAGTAACTAGGAAGAGTCCTTTGATAGTGACAGCATGATGAGAAACAGAAATCACAATAGTGCACGAGATGTACCATGTCATCATCGCTGGAGAAAAATTGTAGACTGTGACAACACGAGCCGATGTATTTATAAATGACATGGGTGAGGGTGACTGCCAAAACATTCAGACTAGGCTTTGTAGAGTCTGCTTAGACTAAACTGAGCAGAAGGAAAGTACAAAGTCAAACTGGATTCTTGATTGTAGCCAAAACCAGACAACACAACTGTGCTCAAGACATGAATGGACTGGTAATATGAATATAGTCAGACTCAAGATGAAAATGAGTGAACAGTTTCCACTCCCGTGTACTCCTGATTCACCCTATCTTTAAATGGGAGACAAAAAAAATGGCAGTAATTACAGCTCTCTGGGGTTTGTGGATTACATAATAAATCCCTGTCCATGAAATACATTTTATGATTTAAGTATCCCATTATTATGATATATTTCTAACATAAATCCCAGAATTATCATTTTTTAAAATCTGAATTCCTAATTAATCACGACACCACAATCAATTAAAGAGTCCCCACTCTACAATTCATGTAAGTGTAGCACGTTGACAACCAATGGTGTCAATGCTGTACCAGTTTCACATTTTTTTATGTATTATAAGTAATGCAATTAGTGCTGTACATTTCTGTAAAATAATTCAATGTGTTGTGCGCCTAACACATAATTACGTTCCTTCTTTTAGCTTGAAACAAACAAATAAATGCACATTATTTGATGTACATGAATGATTTCTTGCTTTCTCCAATGTGTACATGCATTCATATATGTTGTAATTGTGTGCATATGTACATATACATGTTGTGTTAACATTGAAGGCATCAATGAAGTATGTCTGCTTTTGAAAACATTGACATTGCTACCTGCTCCAGCTTCCAGATTGATCGACAGTATCATGTGATGCTGGTGTCAACCATGAACAGAACGGTAACAGGGCTGGTCCAGCATCAAATATGGATTAAAAGAGTTTCATTATCATTATGGATTTATTGTGCAAAGACTCCTAAAAGTTAGTGATCTTCCAGGTGGGATTTTAAAGTTTATATATTAACCCTGGACTGGATTTGGGCGGTTAGTTCTGAAATTTTTTTTTTAACATGTTGCTAATACATCCCACTACACAGCAGCTTTTCTGCATTTTCTACTTCCGATCAGAGGGAACTGACAATGAGAGACCTACGCACAATACCAAGTCAACAGAGAGTGAATTAGTCTGAACTCAGTTGTTGTGGTGGGAATATTCCATCACTGTTAGGCTCAGTGCTTTAGAAGCATCTTACTCGAGTCACATTCAATTTATTTTTACTGCTGATCTACCATCATCAGACTGTTCAAAATGGGCACACAAGCCTGTCTTTTATAATAAATGTAAGTGATTAGTGAGGGCAGTCGAATTTATCTTGAGGATGATTATGTGAAAGCTGCTTATGTCTGTTCACTGCTCCTCATTGTCATTGACAGTCCAAATAATCCTCCAGTGACAGTAATCTTCCCGCCTTGGAGCTTTTAACTGAGGTTTAACCTTTGTTTACACCCTGTTGTCCTTTGGAAGAGCCGTTCAGCTACTTGAATACTTAGATACATCTCATGCTTATCGATATCAAGTATGAGAAATATCTGTTTGCTCTGATATATATACAGTATGTATGTGTATATATATATACTGTATATATATATATATATATATATATACCCACACACACAGTGCGACAGTGCTAACCACCGTGCCGCCCTTAATTATATCTTGCTAATTAGCTTTCTTTAGTTTGTAACAAATTATCCTTTTATTGACTGTCTGAGAAGAGAGGCCTCATATACATTAAGCCCCTTCACCTCTGTCTCTACTTTGCACTCTCTACTTTTTTGGTCTCATGCTCTTAATGGTGATAAATACAAAACTAAACCTATTGTCATGGAGTACAACACTTTTATAACTCATAACATTGCTGAAAACAGACCTCCACATGATTCCACTTATAACTGCTTGTGAGAAGCAAAAGCAGGGCTATTATGTTTGAGAGATGTGTTCTGTCCAGAGAAGCGGTGAGATGTGCGAACTTTCAACACGTGAGCTGACAGCAAGTGGTCTTCCATCTGGCCAAAAAGCCATCACAGCCCCAAATCATTACGGTATTCACTTGCAGGGATAAACAGCCACAATTCACTCTGGGGCTAGTTTCTCCTGTGAAAATGGCAACCTTTCTCCATAACACCTGTATGAATAATTTAGAACTCTGGGCTCTATCAGAGACTGTCAGAAATGTCAGCTGGCTGGAAGTACTCTTGGCTGCCCCAAGATGATGTTGTCTCTACACCCTGCGGTGGGGATAGAGAGTTGCACACACACACCCAGCCAAATGCCACAGCTTTTTCAGTGCCAGAGCCCTTCAGGACACACAGAGCTGAACATACCTGTGGAGAGCAAACTGGAGCAAGTTTTTAGCACTAGGTTGTTGTTAAATATGTCTTTTTCCATAAAAATGGAGGCACTGCTGCTTTAGTCTTCATCTGCTAAAAGGGAAATAGCAGCTCACAAACCTTTGTCAACACTCTCTCCAATAAACCAGGGGGATTTTTCATATTCTATGATAAACATCCACAGATTTACCCCACCTAGCATAGCCCAAATGTTCTTTTCCAGGTTATACAATATGGCAAATGTGGAGGGGAAAGTCTACCAAGAAAGATTAAGTGATAAAAGAAAAGTAGACATTGTCTTTGGAGTTACTCAAACTCAAATCTCCTCCACATCCAATAAAGACTCTGTTGCACCCTTGTAGGACCTTGTCAGAGGCAAATGAGGCAGCAGGCCAAGGGTAAAAATTGCATCACTATGAAACGAAAGATAAACAGGGAATTCATCTCAGCATAATTAACTGCAATGAGTAAGGATCCATCCTAATGACAGATAGCTGCAGTTTTCGAGGAATTAGACAACAGGGTGTGTGAGCAGTATAAATGTGGGCTTAAGTCACTTCCCTCCTCCTGTTGAATCTGGAAGGTTGCTGTTAATGAGTTGGTTGCCTATCTTGGGTCGGTCATCTGCAGTTGTCAATGACTAAATCATCAAAGAGGAGACACAGAGGTCTCATCTTGAATTGATGTGATCATTTTTATGGCTTGACTTCCCATCTGATTTATCGATGATAATAAAATCCTTAAAATCCATGAATAATTAAGTTAATAGTTCTAAGAATGTTCCTGCGAAAAAGTTAGTTTGACAAAAACATTTTCCTCTTCTTATCTTTGAATTACATAAGTAAGTAACACCAAAAAATAAAATTAATATTAAATATATTCCACTTGTTATAAAACTAATTACTGATGTTAATACACTGCATCAAAAAAAAAGACAATTTTAAACTTGGCCTGCAGTGCTTTGAAGTTGTCAATATTGCTAAAGCACAGGACTTTAAAAAGTTTAAGATTTTTAGATTTTCCAAACCTAAAATGAAATGACATGTTTATCAGTACATTTTTTTTAAAAAGTCTTATGTTTTGCCAGCTTAGTTAGGATTAAAGAGTAAGGTTAATGGGTAAAAGCATTTTAGAATCAGTTTCATATTTGTTGAAGAAAAATCTTATTCTGTCATTATTGTAATACCTGCCTCCCCACTGTTTATATATGTTGTGTTAAATGGTTTGTGGATTGTAACTGTAACATGGTTTGGTAATGAAAAATCATCTTTACCTACTTTCTTTGTTTTGTTTTTCTGCACATGCAGTTCACGGCTGCTGAACAAAATATACATTTAACTCTGACATTTGACTTGAGTTGACCTTCTGCTTAAACACAAGAAGCAATCACTAGTATATGCATGCAGTTACCGCCTGGTAAAGGAATACAAGTCATGTTTACAAGAAAGCATGAATGTTTTTTTTTAATATAAATAGAGAGTGGAAGGGAGAAAGACGACTGACTTAAACAGAGCAGCGCAGATGTCAACATCTGTCAACACCCGCAGTGTGTAATCACTTGCATTTCAAGCATTCTACCCTGGACTGCACACAAATCCACATTGTGTTCCATCACGTGATTTGGAACTCCAAACCAAATTTATTTATTCTTATTTTATTTATTTATTTTTTTAGCATATCAGTGCGCCACAGTAAGTACTCCAATATACTTCCATTATGGATCTGAAGATTGGTGTGAAGTTTGGTGTGAAGATTTGAGAAGATGCGATGTTTTCAAAAGTTGCGTAAGGATAAGACTTACCCTTAGATGATGATGTTTGGAGATTTTCAGGGGTCCCGTCAATCAATTTGTTGCATTTTGCAGACTTATTATGTATTACTGGATTTCATTTCAAGGGAGATGTTTGGGGCTGTAATGTCGGGAAACTAACTAGTTAACGAACTAAACATTCACAACTAACCTTGAGCTGCACAGGAAAGCTGGAGGAACACAACTGTGCTTTTCTGATATGTGTGTATTGCTGCTTTCCCATTGGGAAATGATGCAGTATATGACTTTTACAAACTTATTATCTTTAATTCCTTATCTTCACCATTTGGCGTTGTTCACACAAAAATGAACTACAATTAGCGATAATCTTGCACCTACCGACCTCTAAACAGCTCTACAAGACATCATACATTTTGGCAAGTTAAATTATGTGCTCTGTCTTTGCAGTATTTACTACAACAAACTAAACAAAAATGCTTTCATGACCTCAAAAAAATCAACCAGCACGTTGAAGCAAGTCTTCAGAATGACAACAGAACAGTCATAGAAAGATATGCCAGGGCATATAGCAGGGGATCTTTCTGTGTGAGTCTCCATGTTCTCCCTGTTCCTGTGTGGGTTCTCTCTGGTACTCCAGCTTCCTCCCACAGTCCAAAGACATCAAGAGGGGACGAGGCTGATTGATACTCTAAATTGACTGTAGGTGTGGCTGTGAGTGTGAATGGTTGTCTGTCTCTATGTGTTGGCCCTGTGATGGACTGGTGACCTGTCCAGGGTGAACCCCGCCTCTCGCTGGGATAGGCTGCAAGGATAGGCTCCACCCCCCCCACCCCCCCATGACCCTTAATAGGAATAAGCGGAAGACAATGAATGGATGGATGAAATGTTTTAATAACAATTAACCCTCAGTTTGAATATTATTTAAACATGACTTTAACAAACAACTTGGATTCCCAAATGCAAACAAAGCTGTCAAACCCAGACTTCAGTCCTGGAATTATGATAAAAATAAATTCATCAATATCTTGATAAAATCCACAGCAACAAAATTAATATTACCTTCCCTATTAAATGCATAAAAATTAAATGCATTATTTTACTTTTAAACTCATGGCATTTCATACATTCAAAAAAGTTTTGTAACATTAACATATGAACCAAAATGTTGTTTAATTTAATTTGCTGCTTTTTACAAAATATTTAGTCATGTTTCAGATTGTTGGCATTTATCTATTCAAAGCAGTTTTACGACACAGAAATAAAAAAAGGAAAATTGGTATTGAATGACAAGACACCTTTTGATATTTGTGTTGAAGAATGATGCAGTTTCATTGATGCTACAGACATATTGAAGTTTTACACCTTGTTAATTCAGCCTAATTGCCGATGGTTGATACAATTAGAAATAAAACACCTAAAGCTTAACATTTTTCATCTCTTGGTGCCAAGAAACATCGAACACTTTGGCCTCAGTGTAGACAAACAACTAAGTGCCTTGTCACACTGATGGCATAAAAACATAGCACTTTTGTGGACACATTCCCTAAATGTCACAGCTTTTTTAAGGCTACAAACTAACAGTCTGAAGATCAAGCTTCACTAAAGACGTCAAGCCTCAACAACTGAAGAACAAGAGTTGTTCTCAGAGACCGTGGAAATGCTGCAGTCGTATTTTCTGACTGTGAATCCTCTCGCGCAGAAATCCTGTAGTGCTCTACCCCAACCTCACCCTCCTTCTCCTCATCATCCCCTCGTCCCTCTGCACTTCAGCTGATGGATGAGCTCATTTGCTGCAAATCTCTTTTGAGTCAAAGTGGGACACTGTTTTTGCCTTTCTACTTCAACAGACACATAGATCTCAGCATAAGAATACTATAGTCTAAGAATGCATGCATGGAAAACATCTTTTCTTATGTGTTTCAAGTATTAACCACACACTTGCACAAAAGCAATGCTGTTAGTATTGCATTTGTCTGAACTGCACCGCAGAGAGCTGAATCAAAAGGTTTATAATGCAATAACATAGAGGAGGTAACTGCACAAAATGAGATTGTTTTGTTTTCCATCCTTGGTGATTTACAGTTACACTTGTTGACTGTAGCTGCAGAGACAATACACTGGCAACAGGCACTGCCAAACCAATTTCAGCTAATGTGCATTTATTCAAGCAATAGTTCTGTGTTCGGTTAGATTTGCTCTGGACTCATTGTTGGCTGTAATAACTTGTAAAACCCCTTCCTAAAATATATTTCCATAGATAAGTGCAACACTGATGTGTCAGTGTTGATACAGACCACATCTCTCTATTTGCAGGCCTGCCTCAGTTACTGAGCCAGCCTCACGATAACTATGACAAATGCAGTGTCTACAGGAACAAACCAGCCATTTGACACTTCATCCTCCTTGATGCATTAGCTGCTAATATCCCATGGATCCGTGACGAAGCCTTGTGATTTGCTGTGACCGGTCTCTCGCTGAGCCCTCCCCCGAGCCTTTAGGTAAGTCTAATCATCTTACAAATGGCAAATGTCTTTCTTTGAATGATTTGTTAGTGGGAACAGGCTCTGGATCTGTGTCACTGAATGAGGAAAAGTGAATCTGCAGTCTTTGAGCCTTACCCCCCCCCCCCCCCCCCACTCTTAAATCAAAAGGTTAAAGGAAGAGGTGAAATGGATCTTTTTTTCCCTGTTTATTGTTCAACAGGATGATATGTCTATGTGCCTCTCATTTTATAGTCTTTCTGGTCAGGGACATGTTGCTGCTTTTTTTTTATAAGCTTTTTGAGTGCAGCACATTGCGCTGCTTGCCAGTCGGTGCCAGCACCAAAGACCCAATGTATTCAACTTGCTACATGATTTCACTGGACAGTTCAGTGATCGCATTCCACCATGAAGACACTGTTAAAAAAAAACTGTTAGCACTTCACCCAGGGCACCTTCATCCCCTGACCCAACAAATGAAGGAGGACTGAGTGAATTCTGGGTCCAGTCAGTTGTGCATTTTCATACACTACCCAACTCCACTGCTTATCTTTTATACCTGACATCTTCCTCTCAGACATTGCCAGTGTCCTGTTATGAACTGATTTTCAGGGCTGGGGAATTAATTCCTGACAACATGTTAATGTTTCTAATAAAACTATGAAGCTGGAAGTGCTTGTGTCATGATTCTTTGCCCAGCACTGCTGAATGTGTAGGACGTCCCTTGTATTTTTTCATACCCACCTTCAGCCTTTGCATTTCGCGAGGTATGTTTTATACTCAAAGCCATTTATCCGCCGATACAAAAGTTTAAATGAAGCTACCCCTGACTAGCCCTCTGGATATATAATGTAATTGTATGGGACTTCTACTCTTCTAGAAAGTGGGAGGAGTCATTTTAAAACAATCTATCTACTGTTTTACAGCCACTTGTTTCACAATGTACAGTAAGTAAAAAGTGTTATTGGGCCACAGTACATTACATGACGGACGGAGGAGGGGCACAAAATCATAAAAAATGTTTTTAGCAAATAGCAGTGAGAAAAGAAGACAAGAATTTTAATGTAAACATAGAAATTTCAACATATATTTGGCATGTATCAAGACATAAATTAGCAATTAACACATGGAAAGCATTAAAACTACAGAAACTGGGTCATGGGTGTGTTTCACACCCTGTCACTGCATGTCTAAAATGCATTTTCATCTTGGTTCAAAAATTTGATATGAGCAGAGCGAAGGGTTTGAGTCTGTTAATTAAAGTAGATGAATAGTGTTATTGGATGGTGCTGCTCTGTGTCGCTCGTGGCAGCAAGAGAGAGAGAGAGAGAAAGAGGGAGAGAGAGAGTGATGATTGAAATGTAGACGTGCTTTGAAATGAATTACACACACATACACAGAAACACATGAAAATAACATTTGGGAAGGGCATTAGCAGTTCAAGGGTGGAAAAGCAGGAGGGACCGTGAAGACTTTCTGATCTTTACCAGCTGTCAAATGGAACCAAATGAATTAGTGTAGAGAACTGAAGGGGGGGGGGGGGGGGTCTCTTCAAACGAGGTATTTTTTTATTTTGGTTGAGATGGATACACTGCCAACGATCTTTGAAGTTAATCCTGATTTGAGACATCAAAATGATTTGGAGACGATGTGTTTACAGAGGATTGGGAAACTGATCTGAGAGAATACATTCTATACCAATTCTATTCTAAAGTCTATTTGTACATCATCTTTCCCCTACACACACACACACACACACACACACACACACGCACATAGTCCTAACCAGAGGTATGAAAAGCTATGTCACAAAAATATTAAAAGCATAAATGACATGTGCCATCTAGTGGCCATAGGAAGTGGCCACAAGAAGGAAGGAAGGAAATCACATGACATCAATAAAAGTGGGAAAAAAAAAACTGCATAATGTATGTAGGGTGAAGTGATACGATGAATGGAAAGGCCATATTTGAGGCTACTGAGACTCAGGCTGGAGGAAGCTGAGTGGCTTGGTGGTTGCTGCTGTTTCTGTGCAACTGCAATGTGAACTGGCTGTTGACTTTGAGCCACTAGTGATGGGTGTTGACGTTCTGTTTTCCTCAAAATAGCGCTAAAGTCAACCCAAACATGATCTTTTCCTAAACCTAACCAAGTGTTTTTGTACTTAAACCTTCCTAGATCATGCTTAAATTCTATCATATCACAGGGTCAGAAACAAACGCTGTACATGGTTAAATGGTTGGTAATTGTTGGAAATTTACATAGGCTACTGATGGAAGTATTTTTCCCATTGTTGTTGTCACTGTCAGCGATCACTTGTCTCCAGATATGACGGAGCAATTCACAAAGCCTCCAGGGAGCTTCTAAATGGCTCTGCCTGTTCAGCTGCAGTCGTCCGTGGTCATGATTCTCACAGGAGTCCCTCTCCGAGAATGGATGATCAAATTACTGATTTTCTGGCACAGAAAGTAGCCGTGTTGAAGATGTCCTATGAAATTAGATGATCCATCAGCAGTTTCCCCAATGGTATGAAATGGAATATACTTCCTGTCTCATGGGGATGGTCACCTTTCCTTCATCCCCTCACTTGTGATCATCACAGGAGTGAATGAAAGCAAGTTTTGCAGCATGGCAGCTTTGCAGTGAAACCACAAAGACAATGTTTATAACAACAGCAATATTTCAATCTTCACCCGAATAAGATATTTCTGTGAGTAAGACACGAAAGAAGAATGTTTGATGACCTTCACATAAATTAATTTATTATCAGTGTAAGGAATGAGTGACATAAGGTGTATTTTGCCTTTCAGGTTCTCACAAATAGGTTTCTTGGGCTCACAGAGACCTTTTTTTCACTCATGCGTCACTTCTTTTACACTCCAGAATGCAGAAAGAGCCAGCCACATATATTTAGCTTAAAGCTAATTGTTTATGCTTTGTAATCCAAAAAACACTTAAGCAAAATCCCCAAAACTAACCCTTCAGGTTCGGCGCTTGTTCATGGTAGCACGACCAGCTGGTACATTCAGCAGAGCCAACTCAATCTCACTCGTCTCCTGTAGTCACGAACCAGAGGGGTGATAGCTTGTGTTCTTTTGCTCAAACCAAATTTTTTGTGGCTCACTGAGCATATGGTAGAAGAAGACATGAATTATACTCAACAATGTGCTTGAGAGTTTGTAACCAGATGATTTTGGACAATTCTTCTGTCGTTTGTAGTTGGTTGTTATGGGGCACCATTAACTCCGAGCTGAGTATACATGGCTGGCTCTTTTCCACATTCTGTCACAAAGAGCCTCAAAGACGTAAAGCAGCAATGAAAAGACATCTTTACCAAGACACCTATTTATGACTACTTGAAAGACAAAATACACTTTTTGAATGAAATATCACTTTAATACATGGAGTATTCTAATGAAAGTCTCACAATCCATGTGAGCTGCAGGCATATGCAGTCATGGTTCTTGCAGTATTTTTCTTTCAAGTATGACGGTCAAACTGCTCAGGGACACATCCTTGACACGGCATTTGACTTGATGTGACTTGACTTGTTTGCAGATGAAGAACAACAAAATAAAAACGAATCATCAGTAGTAACATGACAGTACGATCAACGTTTTCAGAGAAATTTTTAAGAGGGATAAAATATGGGATTGCATCTTCAGTTTAATGAACCCAATGAGACTTAATCTCACCTCAGTTTTTCCATAATATTGCTTTTAAATGTTGTTCACGTCGGTGTTACAGCCTTATTACGCTCAAAACTTCAACCGCGCTCAAAATATTGTGACTATATCATATTTTCTGTTCTGATTGATATGATAGTCGCACTTAACTCAATGAATAAATCATAACGATGTTGCAAAAACACAAACTTTCTGTCTGTGTGCCCTCAATCCATTCTTTCTTCCTCCGTTTAGCCGCCAGTTCAGTTTGTGCGATTCTTACAGCAACCTGGAAACACAGTTGCTCAAATTACACTCTAATCACAATGTGAATAATTATCCATTGTATATACATAAAAGGAAGAAACAGCCATCGAGATTGAGTCATTAGCCTATTTTCCTGCATTTTTCTCTATTGTAGCCAAACCTTGTCAAAAGCGATTGACGCTGGGATAAACAGAAACAGATTTAGGGGGGGTTATTCATGGCAAGCCTGTCTTCCAGAAAAAATTCATCCCCTGTTGAGAGTGTAAATTATGAAACTTACTCCACTTATCATCTGTAGTCTCATCTAAATTGCATCTTTTAACAACAGAAAACATCTGAGTAAAAGATTTTCAATACCCTGCTTGTTATGACAATGTGGACACACATCTGAAAAAAATAGACAATAAAATCCTATATAGTTGAATAATGACTCCCTTAATATATTTCCATTTTTTTTCTGCAAAGCTCAAAAGGCACAATTTTCTGCAGGATGGGAGCCAGATGTGGGTGTGTATCCCGGCCTCCTCCTCTTGTCAGGTGCCTGTGTGTGTGTGTGTGTGTGTGTGTGTGTGTGTGTGTGTGTGTGTGTGTGTGTGTGTGTGTGACTGATCCTCTCACACATTTTATCCTCCAGGTGAAAATCTCACAGTCAGGAGCAGAGATGTGGCCTCCAACTCCACATGAGCCCAAGGACCTATGTGAGGTCTGCAGTGCTCCTCAAAGTAGCAACAACCATAGTTATGGTTCAGTTTAAACGGCATTGCAGGGAGGGTTTGGCAGGTTTACTAAGTTCTAGACCCTATTGGTAAACACGCATTTGAAATCTTGATATTTTGAGCAAATCTCAAAATAAAAGTCATTTAATCTATTCTTTGGTTGTGCGTGCTTCATTTTCTAAGTTCAAAATTTCAGTGACTCGGAAGACCTGAACAAAAATGTCTCTGGAATCTCAGGAAAAAACATTTCTGGTCTCTCCGAATAATTTTACTGGCCGTCTATGTAATTCTTGTTTCTCTGTTTTTGTTCTCAGCCCCAGAAATGTCATGTTCACATATTAAAGGTTTAACCATTTTTGTCTGTTCCACCTCATTTTGTATGAATTATTGTCCTTGATTAGATACAAGCTCTTTCTATCAAATTGTTCTTTTTGTAGTCCGCATTGGCTGTAAAGTGTGATCAGAAAATGTTCTTTAATATTTTAAACTCCTCATCTGCTTCAACAGGCGTATCATTAATCAAAATACGGGGAAAAAATAATGACAGGCAGCTCCCTTGTCTTCCTTTCAATGATAAAAGGGGCACACTACTTTGTAATTTAACCTCTAACAGATTACACAGAGAGAATCTGTGGGTGAGGCATCACACAAAATGTCAGAAACATCTGTTCAGTCTGTTTTGTGCTCCAGTGGACAGCAGATCTCCAGGCACACGGCTCTAAAAATGAAACACTGGCAAGTCCGTCACATTTGATAAAAGAGAGGAAGGAAGAGGAGACATTTAGAGTCCTTCTCAGGCTCAAGCAGAGGTATTTCATGCTCCAAACACACCACTGCTGCTTTGTGGGGTGGATCGGGTGGGGCGGGGGCTACACTATCACTGGCTCACAACAAGGTCGAGGAGCTCAGTCACTGCTGACAGAATAGAGTTCGCTGGGATGTGAGAAGAGCAGTCTGTAGGCAACACATGCAACAGTTCAAACACGAAACAGCCTGCGCCAACTGCTCGCTATTTGCCATTGTGCCCTTAAAAGTTATAAATACTACTAATTAGTCTGCTACCTTGAGTTCAGTGAGAGGTAATGGCCTTGTCTCCTCTCCACACCCATCACCCCATGCCCACACACCCTTCTCATGGGATTGGCATGAAAGCTTAATAAGTGCCAAAACAGAGAGGAACACTATATAAAGCCCATCAGAGGTTTCTCTGCCTCACCACACTTCACTTGGATCAGTCTTTCTTTTGTCATTACCTTACTCATTAGCTAGATTTTCTCTCACTGAAATTTAAAACCCGAGAGTCCAAAGCTAATTTGTGTCAAAAGAGTGCTGCCATTTTCTTTTCTTGATTATTCCTGGAGACATGAGTAACAGGTCATGTGGGGAATATGGCACAGGTGCCCCCTGGTACCCACTTAGCAAATGGTGGCAGTACATCCGGCTTTTCAATCAGGACGTTGGCCTGCCACCTTTCATGGAGCCAGGGGACCCTCGGTGGATGGACATGGACTGGCTCCAGAGGAGTCTGGCAGCTTGCTCCTGGCCAGGGGCCATGCCCACTCCCCTGTTTGTGCCCTACATCTCTGGGTCGATGCATCATCCCAGCCAGAAGATTAGCAATGAACAGTACAAGTGGAGGGTCTGTCTGGACGTGGCACATTTCTCCCCCTCTGAGATTTCGCTCGCCGTCAAAGATGGATTCCTGGAGGTCAGAGGTATGAAACACTGGGCTACAGCTTTGTTAATTAAAAAGTTCTCTTTCTGTGGAGAACTTTTTCACACAGGGTCATTTTTACTCTTGATAAATTATTAATAATCTCTCCTATCTAGTATTATATTATCCAAATGAGCAACAGTCATCTTTAATTGAGTTATCTCACAGCCCACCGAATAAAACTCCTCAAACTAAATAGTGATGTGATGGAGGATGAATGTAACAAAATTAGAAGCTGCTTAAATAATGTGCTTGGGGAAAATTAAAATCACAGCTCTGTGGGAGAAATTAATTGCTGTGTTAAGTGGGTCCTGTGTGTTGCCTGATTCTATTGTGTGTCCTCACATTCTTCCCCATAAATGGTAATCTATCCCCAGGAAAGCACGAGGAGAGGCCTGACCAGCATGGATTTATTGCTAGATGTTTTGGCAGAAAATACAGGTATGCAATATAAACACTGACATTAACCTAGAGACAATTAAATAGACCATTGTTAAAGAAAGTCATGCTGAGAATGTATTTTAACAGTATCCGATTTCTAAAAATGCTCACTGGGCTGCAAAATTATATATTATGTGCTGGCGCATTGAATGCTCTGACATTCTAAATGTGGCATTTTCAGGCTCCCAGCTGAGATTGATGCTGCTAAAATTGTATCCTCGCTCTCTGTGGATGGAATTCTGACTGTGGAAGCTCCCATTCCTGAAACCTCTGTTCCGGCTTCCATCATCATACCCATAAAGGTGATCACAACTTGCATGTTTACTGACATTTACACTGAGGATTTTCAGGACAGCTTGTGCAGTCGATGCAATTTCATTTTTCTTTTTCTGAGTTTACACTTTCGATGAAATAATCAGATCTCTGATCACAAAAGATTTTAAGGATTGAAGTAGATCCTAACTGTTTGATTAAGAGGAAAGACAGAAAATAGTGACTGTATCAATCCCAAATTTCTTAACAAGAGTGTTGATAAAGGATTGTAGCTCCAAATGCATTTTGAAATCATCAAGACTAAATCACAACCAATCATTACATGGCTGGTGACGACAATCCACCTCACAGTCAGATTATTTTAAAAGAATTCAACGGCCTCAATTGTGAGCCTTTGAATGTCATTCCAATGTTCCTTTCATAATGTTCCTCATTTCGTTCAGACGTGATGCAAGAAGGTTAAGCTGGTTATGTGTACATTGAAAAAGGTCTTAAAAGCCATGGTTAGAATCTAGAATTATGCTCTAGCTTCAAGGTCATGAAGGCTACCAACATGCACGTTCACTGGCACAGTCACGGCAAAGACTGTATCCCCAATTCCAGGGGTCGATTAGCATTCTTGAATTTTTTCATAGGTTTTTGGTTAAATGTTTGATATAAGGTCTTTACTTCGAGCTATTTGAAAATGGTTTAATGTTCTGTCCTGTGGAAATATGTCAGGAAATACATGGAGACATTTGTGTTTTTGAAACAGTGTTTGCTGACAAGTGGTTATATGACACTATGAATGTCACACCGAAAGCGGAAGAAGCGTGAAGCTAGGTGTGGTAATGTTGAAGTGTCTGTGACATTGTTCAAACACAACATATAAATACAGCGTTTGCTTTGTACTTATGAGTATATTGCATTTACACTTCAAATAGCATAGAAGTGGTGTGACATTTGTGATTATTAACATTCTGAGTAAAAAAAAATGTAAGTCTTATAAACTTTTGTTTGCTACAGAGCTGATTTTCAGCAATGACTGAAAGTATCTAAAAACGGCTCTAATTTGAGGGAACCCATGGCGATTTTGTAATGGCCTACAAAAATGTATCATGCTTGGACGATTGTTTCGTGACATACAGCTACGTGAAAGGCTGCCGACAATTAGCTGAATACATGGCTACTTGATGAGTAAATATGTTATTCCTGTTCATGTTTAATCCATTAATCAAACAATCATTTGAATTGAAATTTTAGTTAAATATGTATAAAACACAAAATGCAATTTCTCATATATATATATATATATATATGAAGTCTGCATCCATAGTATTTCTTCGAGGAGACCCCTTCCCGATCAGCCAATCACTGTGGGCATAGTAAGTAAGCTTGTTACTTGAACATGACATCATCCACAGCAATTGGGTTAACACACCCTCAACACGGGGGTCACACACCCTCCCTTCTTAGTTTGTGAATAGGCTTAAAGGGGAAGTTTTGAGTCACATACAGGAGAAGTGGTGATCAAAAGTGTCTGGAACACAATCCCTGGAGGTGCCGTATTGAGGTGGAACGTGAAAGCTGAGTCAACTTTAGTTGTAATGTTCACAACATTTCCATATTTATGCACAAATGCAGATCGAGGCTGCCAAAGAAAGTGAGGAAACAAGTGTTGATAGTGGCCCAGTGCTTTCACCGGCAGAGGATCAGGGGGAAAAGTCTCCACTAGAGGTCCATGCTGATCAAGCCCACCCTTGCAGCACCACAGCTGAGCCTCATCAGCATGACGAGAGGAGGGAACAGGAGGAGGAGACCCATGAAGAGCCAGCTGGTGAGTCCCGCCCTTCAGTGCCCTCGGATGGCAAGAGCACAGAGAATCTTCCTGATTCTTCTAAGCACCATGAAGCCCTGGAAAGCCAAGAAAGCCAAGACAAAGACCAGCCCCAACAGCTGGAACACAGAGAGCCAGCAGAGGATGGTGAGATCAAGGTAATGGCAGGCTCCGCGGAGGCTGCTGACGAGATCACCCAGTCTGAGGAGCCTGAGCCGGGCAAAAGTCCATGAGCAAGGTCCCAATGCCAGTTGCTGTGAGCTCCACATTAACAATACAATACAATGAATAGAAATGTTATCACATACATCACATACACTACAGTAGTCTTTTATAGGATGTTTCCTTTGCACCAGTTCATCAGATGAATTTTGGTGTCTATACAATAATAACCTCATAACCATGCTGTCTTTGGAGCTCCAATAAAGCAAAAACACTTGAAAAAGTTAAATATTGTACTGTTTTGTTTTTGTTTTTTTCATTTCTGGTGCTGGTGTCATGTGACCCTGAAGACTGAATAAGCTGTGGACGATAGCTGGATGGATGAATTAGTTTAAATAAAAATTGCCATTTATAATTTATGGTTACATCAGAAATATGTGCTGCTGAATAATGCGCCATTAATCTGCTGCTACAATTGTCTGTCCAGCTATACATTCATAACTTGTACATAAATTGGCATGATTCCAATTATGCTGTTGCCATGGCAGCACAAGTCCACACATGACTTGATATAACTGCTTGTCATTTGAAAACTTTCAATTCAAGATCTTTCCCTCTGATTCCAATACACAGAGAACATGTTGTTATTTTGCACAATGGGCAATGGAACTGCCCCAATTTTTGCACTTGCATTTTTATAAGCTCTGGCAGTGATGCCTCCATAAAATTCAGCCCATTCTGCAGCATACAGCGGTGCCAACCTCACCCAGCTCTAAGCCCTCTGCTAATCTGCTGCCCGAGTCCTGGTGCGATTCAACAATAACACCAGTCTCCCTGGATCCCTGGAAAAAATCCTGTGAACGGCATGTTTCTCAATAAAAGACACAGATGTTAAAACCACATTGGGAAATTGGCTGGACATTTTTATTGCATCATTCAATACAAAGACATCAACAGAAAAGAAGGTGAGAAACAAATGTTTTTGACAAATAAGTCTGTCTGCCTCCTCTCAAATCATACAGCCAGCCTCCAGAGTGCTCGAATAGAAAAATGCAAACCACATTGCAAAACAACTCAGATTATTGTTTTTAATGAATTGGCATATTTAAGTATATTTACAATACACTTTGGTAGATACAGTATCAATGCACACCTTCTAATAAAGCTACAAATGGTGACTTACTTGTGTTTCTTGTCAGTTTAATTGACACTCATCAACTTGAAAGAGAACAGGTGAACGGAGGGAGGTCTACGC
This sequence comes from Aulostomus chinensis, assembly GCF_037954235.1. Classification (NCBI taxonomy): domain Eukaryota; kingdom Metazoa; phylum Chordata; class Actinopteri; order Syngnathiformes; family Aulostomidae; genus Aulostomus; species Aulostomus chinensis. The sequence continues at coordinate 16,862,968 of NC_141325.1, read as the reverse complement.
AGTCAAATAAATAAAGGCACATTTGTAAAAAGTCTCATTTTTCTGATCAAGGAAATCATATACAATATATTTTAAGCAACTGTTCATCTAAATTCGACATGAACAAACCCCTTATTACACCCACATATATTAAAGCTGCACAAGACAAGTGCTGAGGATCCAATATACTGTTTCTGTATGTTAACCCCTCCCTTACATTTGCATTGAAACAGTAGTGCCTGTGATACAATATTATCCAAATACGTATGCCATGACACATAAGTATTGCAATATGGCCATAAAAATAATTTTTTGTATTTTAACTTTTATCGACAACTCAACTCAACAATGGACTGATGTCCTGAGACATTTAGACAAAGTGTAATTGCTTCTAAGTATCAGGTAATACTGAACATGTTGAATGCTGTCCACAGATGAAGACAAAGTTTAAGAATATCTGTGGAGACGATGGGGGTGAAACGACTGGTCAGTAATGTAAAAAATGTATTTAAAGCAGAGCTAATTTAATTTGTCCCATGTCACATTTTTGCAGATTTACTCCATTTTGAAAGGAAGGTAAAAAGCATCTCTACCGAGAGTAAAAAAAAAAAACAACTGAGAATTTTTTTTCCAGGTTTCTCTGTTTTTGATCGACCTTTTCTATAACAAGTCTCCAGAATGCGCATTAAAATATGTTGTTTCACCTCCCTCATTGCAGTTTTATTCTACAATAAAATAGCAACTGTGATATTATGATGTATAAATTATTCATCCTTAACTGTAGCATATATCAGTATCACAAGTATAGTTTGTTCATGTCTGATAATATTTGTCATAACTAACTGTATTTAGGCGCTTCATAGTTTTTGATAAAACAATTAATACCTAAGTGTCAAACATTCATGGATTACATACTGCTAATATGTGTCAAAACGATCCCTGGTGGGGTTGTTGTGGATTAGAATCAATTGAATGCGGACAGAATAATCCTGTTTATGGCTTTTATATCTAATCTTGTTTTTTGTTTTTTTAATTAAGGATACCATGATTACAAGAGAGAAAGTCATTCTTGAGTAATTTTCCTGTTGTTGTTGTTTTTTTTTTTAAGATTTACACTTAAATTTAAGTTAAAAAAGATAGATTTGAGAAAAGGCTCTTCCCTCGTGCAGCTTTACCAACCAAGAGTCCCAATCTTCAAACTGTATATTACACATTTTCATTCCAACCGCATGAAGCTGAAGGCCACACATTTGATATCAAGCTTGAAATTGACAGTGCTGTGTTATGTCAGTGGCAAAGCAGGCGTTTAGACCACAGGGGTCTCCTGGAGCTTGGGGGCCTCTGACTCCTGCATGTCTCCACCCTGTGAGCCCTCATTGCTGAAGAGGTAATACGGAGGCGTCTGGCGAGCTTCGATGATGAGGACACCCTCGGGGGACAACGAGGCGAACACTGTCAGAGGGTCCACATCTATCGGGATCCTGATGAAATGTGAGACGAAAGGTGAGTTTGTTTTTTTTAACGTAAAGATACAAGTTTAGACGCAGCAAAGGTTTACTTTGCTGAAAATCGCTACGATGCACCAGCATGTTTAAGAGCACGAGTGGGAGGAACAAAATCAGCGGAGCGTCAAGGAGAGGCAGCCCAGAGAAACACAAGATAATTCCTGTTTAGAGGTCATGCAAAACTGAGATTTTTTTTCTCTACAAGAACTGTTGTGCAAAGATTGTTAAATGCCAGGATTTTTTGGTTGACACTTGGTCGATACACATAAACAGCAGCCTCCAGACAGATGAATTTTTAGCGTTGTATGTCTACAGGAGGAAAAAAATGACTTGGCTTACAATCTTAACTGTTCATAGAAACAGTCACTCTGTCCTCCTTGGCAAACACTCATTCTACACGCACTCATGAAAGCCATCACATTTTTTTTTTAATGTCTGTGACAAAGGGGAGTGAGGAAAAAATAGGTGTGAGATTTGCAAAATTAAAGCCTGACTTCAAGAGAGTGGGAGTGTCACCCTTGAGAAATCAACATTTACACAATTGAATGGGATCATCTGCAGCTCTCATCAATCTGTCCAATAGCAACCAGTTTATTTATGCCTAGGCTTTTTTGTATCATTTTGTTTTTTTTCCTCAGTTCACTTTATTTTTCTGCATACTCAAACTGTTATTTTCCAGAGCAGTCAGGTGTAATTGGCATCCAAAACTGGCTGGAAGATACAAAGTGCTAAATCAAAAAGAGACAGTTCCATGCTTTACAACTGTTTCTATAGACACTGGTGACAATTATATCTAAACATTTTGAATTCTTTTCTATGGATGATAAAGGAATGCACTTATTATTGATTGGCAACCCCCTAAAATCTGCTGTAGAACTGCTCCAAATGCAAACACACAGATCCAGAGAAAGTCAGACAGTGTCAGACAGTGTGGCCAAATATGGGTATTGTAGGTTTTCTGTCTGGGCAGACAAAGTGTCTGTGGGAGTTAATATAAACATCAGGCTGCACAGGCTGTTCAAGGGATACTGTTAGTCTGCCCTCCATTTAATTAGAGAAGACCCTCCACTGACTTCCTGCTCCTCTGAGAAATATGAGTCACAAGTGTAGGGAAAAGTCTCGGTTACTTTCAAGTTGTTCTCGCTCCCAACTTGTAAAATACCAAACACTCAGTCAGTGTTAAACTATGAAACTGCAGCAACACATCTAGGCTGAAGACAGAATGTGATATAGTGAGACTTTGCAATCAATATGTTTGCTGCTTCCATTGTGAGTAATTATTTTAACCACTACAAAAAACAAAAAAAAAAGCCAAATAACCCCAAGGATGTAATCACTTTTTGATCCTAACCTTAGTGGGCACAAGCTCTATTTTTTAAGGCGATATATTTTCAAAAACTCTGAAGCTACAAGCGCAAATTCAATTTCAGAAATCATATGATTGCTATTGATTACAAGATGAAAGCATTCAGTATTTAAACCCATCTGTCCACAGATGGTAATTTGGCTTTGGTTTCAAAAAAGTGCAAATGGAGAGCAAAAAAGACGGAGTGCTGAACAGCAATCCTCCACTCCATCCGCTATTGTCTGACAAGGATTTAGCTTTTTAATTTATGTGCATTCATATGTTAGCTGTGAATGAATCTGAATGAATGACATCATCGCTCAACCTGAACTTACTAATCAAGTTGTTCATTACAACAGGCACCCGTGACTCTGACTCTGGATATCTGCTAAATCTCAACAAATGCACGCGCAGCGTTTGTCCTCACATCCACTTCCTGTTCACAAGTAACTGTTCCTCACCACACAGGTTTTGGAATCCAGGCCTCTTACTCACAGTTAAGAATCCAACAAAGTCAAAACACTCAACATGCCCGTTACGACAGATTTTGGCAAAAACCTTATCTGCGTAGCTCGGGGAGTTTATTTACCTCTGGCAAGTGAACATTTTATCTCAGACATTGATTTTGTACAGCTGCCAAAAAACTGTCTCGTATGCTTTTCCCCAGGCAGAGATGCTGAGGCAGAGAGAGACACGACAGCGAGACTTGACAGGTGTGTGTGTGAGTTATATGTGTAAGTATTTGTGTGTGTGTGTGTGTGTGTGTGTGTGTGTGTGTGTGCGTGAAGCATGTATCCCATAGGCTTACTCTCGCACATTCAGACACAGCGCACATACAGTGTGTTGTACAATCATGTGTCTCACGAGGACAGAACCACCACAGATTCCTGACATACAAGCTAATCACACTTTGAGCTCTGAACTCCGACCTCTCTAAACTGTTGCTGGGTTGTATGACTCCAAGTTTAAGAGCAAGCTTTGCTCTTTTTACCCTTTTAAACTACAACCTATTTGGTGAATAACTGACACAAGAGGAAGAACTGACCCTCATACTGTTGTGCCCGTCTGCGCTTCATCCCCATGTCCTATGTATCATATTAGTTGTTTACCGTCAAATTGCTATGAATCTTCTCTCAGTTTGCCCCCCCCCCCTCCCCATTGAGAAACCTTTTCCAGAGAGCCAGACTGTTTTGATTTGAGTGCCAGTCACTAGACTTCTAGAATAATAACACTTACAAATTCAATGAAGTTTAAGTGGAATTTTGAAAAACTTCTACTTGAGTATTTTCAGAGCTTGTGTACTTCAAGCCGGTTGTATTCGTGTTAAATATAATAAATTAGAAATACACATTTTTGCAAGTGAAAGAGATCAGCTTATAAAATATGATACATTTCAAAGATTAAGTAGTATAAAATGTGATGTTGTGAGTTGACCAGGCATGATATTATACTGTTACTTGCAAAAGTAGCAAAAATTCACTGATAAACCTTCTTAACAAGTACTTTTACCATTGATACTTTAAAAGTACTTACACCCTTTTACTGATATTGTTGTTACTGATATATATTGTTTTGTTATTTTATATTTTGTGTAATTATGAGAGAAAGAAAGTTGGAGCTGCTGAAATTTTGGGGCATTTTGCTCAATAAACAAGGTGGAAAAAGAATGATAAATAACTTATCAAAATGTAAAATCCTTAATTGATAAATGTACTTACAGTTTCAGGAGAAGTAAATGCCTTTTTACTTTCATAATGTGGCATAGCTAGTAATTATAAAATTGTCTGCTTTCTCACACCTCTCTACAATGAGTGCAGGAGGTACTGTAGTAACCCTCACTTGACGTATCTGCATTGTATTACAATCAAGTAAAATACTGCTGTTGTAGGTGAGTGCGTTGAATTATCTCGAATTAACTTTGTGACTTTTTAAAGACTGAAAATATCATGATTCCAAACCAAAAAAGAAATGAGCAAATAGCAGGATTTGACATTAAAAATAACCTTCTCAGTCATATTCCCAAAGCAATAATGCATTCTCACCACTATCGCTCTCTCTTTTATAAAGCGTATTTGTGTATTGAGGGCAGTTATTTTTAAGTGTCCCTCTCCCTCCACATCCTCTCTACATATATCCACTGGCTTTAGGTTTCGCTTAGCAGGGAAGCACAGGCCTGACCAGAGGTTTTTCCAATTAAAAGGATCGAAATATGAAGAATGAGAGGCTTGCGCGGCTGCTTACTAATTAGCCAACAGGAAATGAGCAGAACTGGAATGACAAGCCAGTGAGACGGTGATTTGCACCAGCGATGATCACTGCTGTTTGAAGTCTTCTCCCTGACCAATTAACAGAGAGACGGGCAGGTTGTGGAAAATTCTGACGCCTGTTTGGCTTACATGAACTACAATATAAAAAGACTTGGGAAAACATTTGTGTAGTTCTGCTCTACACAGGCCAGTATGTTTCCATGTAGTGCCTCCTTTGTTACTGGAGTGTTAGTAAAAGATGTCTTTGTCAGCGACAGCTATTTGGAGTTGACAAGTTTCTATTGAGTAGTCTGTCCTCTGATACGGCTCTGGAGCAGCTGTCAAAACCCCAGACTGACATGCTATTTCCTTTTGCGTTACTCCACACATGTATTAAAGCACACAATACTGCCTGTGACATGATTTTTGCCGAAAAAAATCAGTAATTGCCCTATTAAAGTCCTTTAGATCTCACCTGTGTGTCTCCATCTTGAAGAGAATATGACTACGCAAAGTTTTTTTTTTTTTCCAATTTTTGGACACAAGACGTGCCCTACCTATCTATAAATTCATTTCCATGTAATGGAGTTGTGTTTTTTTTTTACATCATAGTTCTGTTTCTTTAATATTGAAACAGAATTGGCTTCTACGATATTTCTAAAGTCACAGATCCTGCTTGAAGCTTGATGTTTTTAACCCTTCGCACACAAGCCCATGGACACTTTTTTCAATGAATGTGAAAAACAGCGTCTCAGCGTCCAACTCTACACACATAAAATCCCACATAATTGAGATGAAACATTCAATTGCGGAAACAACGTGTAACAACAATGAGTCTTTACAGATAAATGCACAGTTACTGAGGCTAAATATAGAAACGTTTAAAACATCTACATTTGAAAAAAAAGAAAAGCGTATTCTCCAAATTAGACTTTATACTCGTGTATTCATGGAAGTGTCGTGATTTTCAAGATTGCCTGATCATTATCTATTTACTGCCTTATATCTGTTTTAAAAGTAGAAGTACATGGTAGATGCATGAATGACAGGAACTTCCAAAAACAATGGAAGTAGTATTCATATCAGTTTTGGTCATTTGTCCTGAATATCCTAGCATTAGCTCAGAAAACAACTACCAAAATATTATTAAGTTATTAAATATAGCCACTATATCTTTCAAATCATTCTTATTCCATACGTTTCTAAGTAAATTCAGATATTTTTATTCAGTTAAAATAATAGTCTTATCTAACTGCCTTATCCGTCCAGTTGGAACGGCGTAAAATGCGTCAGCTTTTCAGACCGGCTGAGAGAAACCATTTTTATCATTTTCGAGCTAAATCGTGTCTTGTCCCCTTTGCTGGCTTGATGGCTTTCTCATGTTTTGATGAAATAAGATTCAGGAGTATGAATAAATATGTAAACTAATCACTTGCTTTAAACTATTCAAGTCACTTAAAGAACAAGTCAACAATAGTGTGACGGTATGGAAACACTTTCTAACACTTCATCCGTCCAAAGCCATTAGAGATAATTTAAGAGACTTCATCTCTCTGAAAAAACACTTCAGAGTCAAATCATCTCACTGTGTTGATGAACAACTTTCCAATCATCTCTGGTCATTATTCTTACTGGGGAAAAAAACAGCTTCATAATCACTAAGTATTAGCTCTTGAATCTGTGGAGCGCTTGTCATAAATGTGATGAAGACTGAAGCCGTCTGTGTTCATAACGTGCAGAAATCCAGTGTGGAAGGATGAGAAGTACGCCGCTATTATTCTCTGTGACAGAGGTTTTACTGAAATTACTCACTGTATCTTCTTTGTGAAATTCTTTGAGACAATGCCTCCCTCTTCCTGCTTCTCTTCGTGTTTTCCTATTTGGAGAACAAAAAAATAACAGAAAGAGCTATGTAACCTTTATTTAAGAGTTCAACACAGCACAACAGTTAAGCAGGGTCATGAATCGTGAATGTATGTCCTGCAGTTCAATAGGGCACTTAATTACACACATTCATCACACCTCATTAAAACCTTGAATCTGTTTGAGGGCTTTGGTTTGGTCGTACGTTAAAAAAAAGTGTTGACAGTGGAATGGAAACAAATTTGGCACATACAGTTTTCCATTGCTCAATCCCTTTTTGCTTTGGGATTGGGTGGGATGAGCACGACGATGATGAAACATTATTTCATCCTGTTCAGTTGCCTCCAGACATTCAGACATGTTGGTCTGAACATGAGGAGAACGCCCCCCCCCCCTCCCCGATCCCCTCCTCTGCCAAGCTCTGTTTATGGTTCTTATGTCTCTCAAGCCTGCAAGCAGCTGCCGTGGGGCTGCTAAATGTCAGCGCTGCCGCCAGCTACATGGCCTGCCCCACCCCTCAGCTGGTTCGACTATGCGTGACCCTAAAACCCCCCACACAGTGACGTCTCTGCCTGACGACAGTGCTGGACTCCACCAGAGGTCGAGGCAGGAATATACATGATCCTCCAGAGAGTTACAATCAACTGAGAAGTCACGGGATCATTTAATCATTGTTTCAAAAGTAAAACTGACCGTCACGATAGCTCCTGAATTATAGAAAGTAATATTTGTTTTCAAGTGTCTTAAAACAGAGATGCCAAATTCCAAACTTTCTGTGTCATATGTTTCTGAAGGGAGAGACAGTGTGTGAGTCATCAAGGTTGCCCAAATATCACAGGCAGGGCAGCAGTTTTCCCATCTTTTTTATACTCTAGTTGCTACATGAAGGAGGTTCTTGCTGTGATACCCACAGTGAGACAAATAGAAACAGAGATAAAGGCAGGAGCAGGATTTGCAGAGCTGCATGTGGAGTTATTTGTGTGGCTTTTTGTTTTCCATCCATCCATCCAACCATTTTCTATACCGCTTATCTTTTGAGGGTCATTTTATTGATTATTTTATGGCTGAAACAGTAACTAGGATATATGGTAGAGCCTATGACATGTCAACGGCTGTCACTGCAAGAAGATAGAGCCAAAAGTACTGCGCTCGGTCTTTAGTACTAAGCACTAATAGAGAAAAAGGAGTCATAATAGACTTTTTCACTGCAGACAGAAGAGAGAAATATTGAGAAACGAGATTGCAAAAAACAAAGCGTTAAAAGCCAGTCAGCTTGTTAAATAGGCGGAACTTGTACATCTTAACCATAAATCCAATCTCAGCATAAATTAACATAAATATCTCATAGAAACATTTAAATGTGTTTGCAGCCTTGAAATCTCTTTGTTGGGTGAAATTATTCACTTGAGCTGAAGTAGGTTTTGAGTGACTGAAGTAGTAGTTTAAATAAACTTGCAAGAGACACATCAACACAAGACTGATAAAAAAAAAAGCAATCCTGCAATTTCAAGTTTCCTAAATTTCCATCTTAAAATCACCCCTCCAGTTTGATTTACTGTATTTTTGCTAGAGAGTTGGAGTTGAAAACTCAAGCCAATAATCCTTGAGGATATTTATTCTTTCAAAATGTGCAGTACAAATCTTCCTTCTGAACCCCGATTTATTTTTATGACAAGTAAACTTAGCTTTTGAATGTAACGTATTTGGAGTGTTAAATTGGGAAGAAATCCCCTTTAAGAGTCTCAAAGTTTCCTTGCTAAGAAATAAGTCCACTGTTTAAAACTTTAATGACATTTACGATGCAGTTCTGACACATCATCTCAGGGTTTGTTTTCATAAAGTTTTTCAAGTGAACTTTAAGTGAACTATTGGGGAAAATGCATATCAGATGGGTTTTTGCTAACAATGGAAACAGAAGGTCCATCGTGTGACTCAGAGCTGTGCTAATTCACGGCTAATTCACCAAAGATGTTTGTATCTCCCATCTTCTGCTAGCATGTGGGACCATCTGTATCTCCCGAGGTGAAAAGTTTTGTTTTGCAGTTTTATCTGGATTTATCTAAAAGCACTATGAGAAATTAGAATGTATCATACTGCGCGTCTGCCGTCCAACAGTAATGTAGCTCCTGATTGGTTCTCAGAGCTAATGTCGTATTAGAAAATGGCGTATCTCAATGCAACTTGTCTGTCGAGGCCCTCTGCCCTCTCATAGCGGCTCTAGACGGCAGGGGATCTAGATGTAACAGCGACGTTTTTACCTCAAAAGGCACAAATGGTCTCATCACCGTGTTGCACATTTACTCTTTCAAAAAAAGGCAAAAAACCACCTCAAGTGAGTATAAAAACAAATTACCAAATTAAAGGAGTCTTGTTTCAAATGTTGCCATTTCCACCAACCGTTCTAATGGGTTACTTCAAAATGTGCATCACTTTGTGTTGGAACTGAATAACTCACACAAAACACCTTCGGCCTTGTATCATCCTTCCTAGTTACACATTTAGAATGGGGTCAAGTCACCGTGACGGACAGACCCAACATGGCACTGACTGAATGACCTAACTGGTGTACTGATAACGTGCTCCAGAGTGTGTGTGTGTGTGTGTGTGTGTGTGTGTGTGGGGGGGGGGGGCGCAAATGAGGCACTCTCCTCTTCTTCAGTGGGGATCCCTGGCATTCCTCTGTCTTTTCAAACTGTGACACTGCGAAGCATTTTCTGCAGTGTTCTTCACTCCCCTGAACCAGTGACTGAGCTGGATGCCAGCGGGGACAGAAGGTGCCAGAGGCCTTCCTGGTAAGTGTGGTCCTATTTCCAGAACATTCTCTCTGGTGTTTAGTAGCAGGGAGCAGATTGTCTTATTGTAAACAGAGACTGTTGTCACGGGCCTTGCCTTAAATCTAAATCAAGCTCATGGGTGACTGAGGGGGTGATTCTCCGGGAATCTGAAACAGGTGTCTCAGCTTGTGGATCGGCCAGCCAGTGAGCAAGTCCCAGTCCCCAAAATCTGTCCAGCTCAGTCCATATCAAGACTCATAACTGTTGAGAACATTATGCTACTACCAAGGCTCTCTTGTATTGGTCTGGGGGTTTGGCAGGATTAGAACGTGAACCTGCACAGATGCTCAGTTATTTGTTTTAATGAAATCTAGTTAGTCCTTCTGCATGGCTGCTGGACTTCTGCTTTTGAACAGATTTAACAGTTTGGGCTTCTAAATTGTTTTTATTTGATGTTGTATTGGCTTCAGCTTTTATGTTTCACATTGTAATTTGGCAAATACATTGAAATATAACGCCCTCAGAATGACCCCTAGTTATGAAAAGCCAAAAAACAAACAAACAAACAAATAAAAAAGAGTTAGTTTAGGTTTAGTTAGGTTAGGTAGTTAGGTTTATCATATTTACCACCCAAGAACTGTGGTCTAACTTATCTTTCAAACGTTTTTGTGCCAAAATAACAAATCCCTTCATTTTATTGATTTTAGTAGCTACCAGAATAAAAATAGATTAATTACAAAATGTATTCCTCAGTTCATACACAAATTTGAATAATGAAGAACAGGTTGGATTCAGTTATGTTATTCAGATCACACTGACTTTTCTCTGCAACTTTTTTTTCTATCTATATTTACCCTGATTGTCTAGGTGTACGATTTAGCTCCCCGCACAAGCACCATGGATTGCATGTGGCTCAATGTGTTTTAAATATGCTCTATAAATAAAACTGGCTCATTATTATGAACTGACGGTCGACACAGTAGGACGTGTAGCCAAGTGGTTCTATTTGACCTTCAGTCGCTGATAAACAAGCAAATGAACTAATGAGGGAAAACATGTACTTTACTGCTCCACAACTCACCTGACACTTCTACAAACCCGTCCCTCGTTTTGACGTTTAATTCCTCTGGTTTGAAGCTGTGGACGTTCACACAAACTTTCCAGGGTTCCCCCCCGGTGGTGATCGGGGAGCTCCGGGAGGGCTCGCCGTACCTGCTGGTGTACAGTGCAGGTCCCCCCGTAGACTGACGCTGGGGAAAACCTGTGCGTAAACTAGTGCTAAAGGGCGAGGGGTTTAGGCGTGTGCTGAGCCGACCGGGTCGAGCCCAGCCCGGCCAGTCCATTGCGAGATCATCTGGGAAAGGGGACATCCCAAAGTCATCCTCCATAAACCGAGATGAGAGTTGATCCCTGAAAGGGGACTGATCTCTGAACGGCGACTCTCCAAACGGATCCCGAGGAAACCTCTGCCGGCTTCCCAGCGTGTAATAGTCTCCTTCTGCCATACCCAGCTGGGGTCTACCCTGAAAATGTTAAACGATCTATACAAAAAAAAGTACCTCAAATCAACCAAACAATAAAAAAAAGTATGAGTAAAACTTTATCTCTTTTGAATTACGGGCATCACCTTCTACGCAGCCACCTGTTGACCCAAATAACACACTTACAAGAAGACGTGAACTTTCTTAAGCCTTTAAAGAAACTGATGTAATTCCTCCTGGCTGTGGTTTTTATACTGGACCAGCATTCCCAGACGACACAGACTCTGGAAAGTGCTGGGAGGATCATGGGAGCGCACACTGCAAGAAAACTACAACCATCACCGCTTAAAAGCCACTAAAACTATACACACGTGAAGGAGTTAAGGCCTCCATCGAATTAAAGTCACCCTCATTAGACGTTTCTTATAAACGAATCGTGTTTGAAGGCATGAAATAAGATGCATGACTTTGCTAAGGTGGACATTTTTTGCAGTGCATGCGCAACAGCTGACCGAAGACCAGCCCACCTTTGACCAAATAAGTTGGTATCCACAAGTCACTCAGACAGCGCTAGGAGCTTCCTCCGTGGTGACTCACGGGCTTTTTAATAGAAGATAACGCAGAGCTTCAGGTCAAACGCTGATGTCACTCCACGGATTAAACCAAACCACGAAGGAGTCAACACTGAAGATGGGTAGATAATATGTTACTTAAAAGAGGACTCCAAATGACTTTATATCCAGAACATTATTTTATATATCGCTTATTCACACAGTGAAAGGGAGAGTTGACTTTATGGGGGTCATGGCAGGGACAATTCAATTTCCAGTTCATACATCAGCATTACAGTTCACACTGACACTAGATAAAATTATGACAGTGTGAAAAACATTTTGTTTTATGGAAAATGGTGGAGAATTCTTAATTTAACACTAAAACACGTGATCACTATTGCTATATGACCTTGTTATTGGAATTTTATATAACAAAAGACATCATCAGAGGGGTCACAAAGACATCTAGAGTCCATTGATTAACAGCGATTTGGCACATTGTCTTCTTTTCCCCTTTCACTGGCAATGAACAACACCTCAATTAAAAATACCTCCAATGCTCAAATCACATTCTGTAAATTGAATAATCTTACATTTTATGTATTTTATATAATGCAGATGGCTATTTATATCACTTTAATTACATATTGAACATTATTTTTGCACAAGAACTAATGTAAACGTTACATTGAGAGATGGACCGTGGGCCTGGTTGCTCATCCTCTGACTTTATCATCAAAAATCACCCTCTGGCAGATAGTCAAATAGATCATCATCACATATTTTATGGATGACTTCTGTGCCAGGTTCCCTCCTCCTCCAGTGTCATATTTCTCTCATTCGTCCAAATTACTTGACATTCAGGGAAATAAGCTGTGAGTGCATAGAGAGGAGTCTCTCAGGCCTGGAGCATTCACACAGACAGGATGATGGATTTGAAATGATCAAGATAAATGAATTTCTTAATTATATGGAAAGGCAGTTTCAAACTTTTGCAGATTCAAACTCTTTCAGATTCAAAGTAGTCACAGAGTCGTTTGCTGTTTTAAAAAGAAAGTTTTTCTTGCAGCGATACATAATAAGAGTGATGCCACTTTAATGACTGCATGATTGATCGGGCATTAGCATTTGTTGGTTAGCCTGGTATATAGCCTGGTAATACAAAGATTGTAATAACAGCTTCTAAAATTCAGCACTTTCTTATCGTAGTGTTTTTAATCTGTTTACAAAAAAAAAACAAAAAACAAAACGTAAGCATATCTAGCTGTGTGTTTCAGGGGCCTAATGTACTTGAGGTGACCCTGAGGTTGTCTGGCAACCACTGAAATGTGCATTTGAAATGAAAACAATGTAACATGTCAAAAATGTCCATGGTGCCAAGTGTAAATCGCCCAATACTAGAACTTTCTCAAAAAAGATGAATACTGCATTCATTTTTGTCTGATTTATTCAGTTGCCAACATTTCTGTCTGCCACTGAGCTTTATCAGGACGGAGAGGAACCACAAAAAAGACACAGCAGACTGCTACAAGCTGCTGGATGACGGTCACATGATCGATATACATGAGTCTTAACGGTGACCTCCAGGACATTATTTTAGCATCGTTAACTTGGCTATTTAGAGAACATTGAAATAATTATGAGTTCAATTCATTCATTCATATTTGAAGACATTTTAGTTTCTCTCTTCTTTAATGCTTCTTACTTGCTTGGCCTTCTAGGTGGTTTGAGTCAACTTGTTTTCTGGTGTTCCATTTATTTGCAAAGCATTTTGAAACCGTTGTGAAAGTTGCTAAGCAACCAGGAAACATTATATTTATTTTCAACAATCTGTTAAAAGCAAAAGAATATTTAAACTTAAGCTTAATATACAATCAGCAGAGAGTGCTTTCCTTTGGGAGGTGACTGTCCTGAAACCTAACCCCCTAAATTTCAATGTATAAAAATGATACTGCAGTAATGTTCGTACGTTTTAGTAAATGTAAAGTTGTAACCATTGATTTGTATATCTTAAAAAAAAAATCTGTCCAGCATTTTCACATCATTATCAAACAATGGTTTTATGGTCATCTTACTTTTTCTATCTCTGCTTCTGTGACACCTGGAATTTCACCCATGGGGGATTAATACAGTATAGTAAATGTTTCCCTCTCTCCCTCTCTCTCTCTCTCTCTCTCCCTCTCTCTCCCTCTCTCTCTCTCTCGGCTGCATGATGAAGAGAGATTCATCCTGATGAAGGTGGCTTGCTACAGAGATGTTGGTGTCAGTCCTGAATTAATGCATCAGAAAATGACTGTGCAGCTCCTTTTAGCTTTTAAAGGGTAGAGTTTTCATTTTGAGTTAAATGTGTTTTTAAAAATTCTGGAAATCTGTCAGGAGCTTTACAGCCGAACACTTTTTCACAATATTATCATTACTGATGAGACATTGCTTAGGTCAAAACCACTTCTGGTATTATTTCACCTTTAGTCTTGAAAAATAATGAAGTTTTATGATATGTCAACACGAAGGTTAAGGTTATGGGAAGAATCATTGTGGGTCAAAGAAAGATTGAGTTAATATTGCTTCTTATAACCTGTTGTTGCCCCACTATCCCAAACACAGTCTACCAATTACAACCCATAACGACTATTTAATATGCTGATAATAACCCGCTGTCATCGTCAAGTGTCTCATTACTGCTCTTGCAAAATGTTCATCCTAGTTATGTGGCCGCTTGCTGTAGCTTCACATTCAGTAAACAACTATGAGAATGGCATCAGTCTCCTCATTTAACTCCCTGCAAGAAAAACAATTCTCTTTTTTGCTTCAACCATTCATTTCTCCAAATTAAAAAGGTCAAGCAACTTTACTGTCATTCCAATTTTCCAACTCGTATTTGATATCTGTAAGTAAGGTGAAGAAACCAAAATGAATTATTTACAAAAAAATACAACTGTGTCATTACTATGAACTGACAGTGTTGCATAGAAAGATTGACCACTACTGAGAAGGACAACAAACCAATAAATATTAAATAAGTCATAAATATGTATGTTCAGGACAATTCATAACCTGACCTTCTTTGCTAACTCAGGAATAAAAACTCTGTTGATATATGTGTCCAGTGTTGTAGCAAGAAAACATTTCTCAAGTATATTCATATTCAACACAATTCATAAGTTCTGACTTATTTTCAATTTGTCACAACCAAGTGAAGTGCAACTTTTCCATTCCTCCGCTTGATTTTAAATTAAATGTATCACCGAAACCAAAACTAGAGAATGATACATTAAGATAACCAGAAAATCCAAGATGAAAATGGAAGATTTTGAGTAGAAAAAGGTATTCTGCATTGACTTTTAAATAGTTTTGGGCAAAAGAAATCAACTATATATCTTATCCTCTGCAAATCAAATCACAAATTTACCTTAAGAAACCTCTGAAATCCATGTCTCATGTGCAATAGTTTCCATCACTATTGTAAAACACAGACTGACATTTCAATTGTTTTCCACTTGATCAGAGGATAAATTATTTTGGCATTTGAGCTGACAGGCAGTTTGTGTGCTGTCAAATGACTCTCGCTGTTTCATTTTTCAGAGGAAACACATTTTGTGTGAAATGGTGATATCAGAGCAATAAACCATTCCCTTATTCCCTATGACGGCCCCTCTGAAGCCATTTGTAAACACTCGGATCAAATTGTTAAAATGTCACCGTGCATCAATTGTTTTGGTGCAAGAACATGTGGAATGGTTCATTTCAGGTTTCATATGAAGCTCTTTAAAGTTCCCCTGGTGCATGTGCACTTGTATTTTGCCAAAACATGTAAACATAAAGAAATCAATTATTTGGAAGTGTGCAGGCATACACACATTTTCAACTGACTGAGTAAAGTATAGCTGGGAATAGGAGTGTCTAGGAGATGAGATGAGGGCTCAGGCTGTTGTGAGTGTTGCATGAGCATGAAAAACAAAAAGACATTCAGTCTCCAGTGGTCTCTGAGGACAAAGTGAACTGGATGTCCTCCAACAAAGACGTGGCTTCACCCCTGCTGGGACATCAAAGCAGAGAACAGAGACGCACACTGTCAGCTGTCCCTCTTTCAAGGTCGATGTTTCAGTCCCTTAATGATCTCTGGGAAATCTAATACCTCCTTTTTTTACGTTTGTTCAGGGAATTGTGACTCTGGCTGCGACTGCGTGTCCCAAAGATTGAGTTCCAGGATGAACTCCGACTGTAGCTCCTGTAGGAGGAATAACTGCGGCTCCGACTCCTGCTCAGGCTTCGGCTGAAGCTGTGGATGGGGCTGCGACTGCGGCTGCGTGTGAAGAGGCTGCTCCAGGATGACACACTAGTGGATCGGCTGCTGGATGAGGGACTGGGTCTGAAGTAAGGGATGGGTCGCTTTCTGGCACTATATGGGGAGACAAATAGATAAGAAGTGTTTGTTCCCAAATTAACCAGACAATAACCAGAGAAATGGTAATACTAAGTTGCCAGCTTGTCTCTGAAAGTGCCTGGGAGTGAGGCAGCCACTGGCTACTGTTGCGCTCACACACTGATCACTTGCACTGCTTCAAATATGTAGGATTATGGAGCAATAACTGCATCATTTTTT
Source organism: Aulostomus chinensis (assembly GCF_037954235.1). Classification (NCBI taxonomy): domain Eukaryota; kingdom Metazoa; phylum Chordata; class Actinopteri; order Syngnathiformes; family Aulostomidae; genus Aulostomus; species Aulostomus chinensis. The sequence continues at coordinate 16,846,618 of NC_141325.1, read as the reverse complement.
ATGAAGGTATGATGAAAATATTTGAAGAGAACATGGTGGATATTTAACTCCGGATTTGCGAAAGTGTATGAATATCAAAGAGTCTCGTGGATAAAAGTAATTGGATGTGCAGTAGATGCAACGGGTCCAATTGCAAGATCAAATAAAACCTTTTACCAGTTCCACAATGCGCGCACAATTTCATGAAGTTTTAAAGCTTCTAACATGGGTTTGGAACTTACATGATGCAGAATATCTAAGAGACGAACTTCACTACCCCAACAACTAATAACCGAGTATTTGTAAGACTGGGTCCTTTAGCAGAGTCCGCTACCAAAGAGCCGAACGAAATGAGTGTCTCATATTGACTGTGCTGCACCAATTTCTCCTGTAGCACCTGTGGTGGCTTAAGTGCTGATGATATTCTCCTCCGTGGGCTAAATGCCATTGCAAGCACACAGCTCATCAACATGGGGGGGAGGAGTTCAGTTTGGGGACATGTCCAACTGAGGGGGTGGAGGGTGGAACCGGCTGTACATTTTGCTGCCTGCAGGCGCAAATATGTATAATGTTGCTATATTTAACCATGCTGGAAGAGCTGTACCTTGTGATTCGGCGTGCTTCCAGATGGCTTGGCGAGTCTCTCCTTCTTTTCTTCATAGGAGAGTAGGATTTGCGTCTTCTTCTCTTCCTAATAACCTTGTGCTTCACATCTGTCTCTCTGGAGCTAGGTGTTCTCTTTCTGGCTCGTAGTCTGACAAGCAGACGAATCAAAATATAATCACCAATACTGAATATTAGTTCTTGTAGCGTAATGAGTAGAATCATTTCGTAAAGTTCACCTGTCGGCGCTGTATCTTGAGTAGCTTCCCCGGGAGCTCATGCTGGTCACACTGCCCGCTCGCCTTTCATCAGCCGAATAACTTGACGAGCGCGAATAAGTGCTGAAAAGACAAAAGGACGATTGTCTCCCTGAATTGAGATAGTAAGTGTGCCAACATTTCTGAAAATTTGTGCAGAAGTAAAATGTGATGACCTTTTGTGACTGCCAAGAAATTGATGTAACAATTGTGAATCTGACGTATCACTGTTGAACATTTTGTAATGACTGACTGTCCCTATTGTGTTTACACTCCATCTAGACTGCAACAAAGGAAGGTCCATCCTCTAAAGAGCTGCTCATTTGACCTCTGCCAAGGAGGTCATGTATTCATCGGGGTGCGAGCAGGATATTGAAAAAAAATGTTGATCAAATTCATCAAGTCCGTGTGAAATGATTGACAGAAGAATGTCAGTCAGTCTCTGGAAAATGTTGTGCATTCTTTGCTGAGATCCTGCAGAGGCGATGAATTTTAATTGAATGGATAAGTAGCACGCTACTAGTATGGATCGGGTTCTGGATTTGGAAGAAACTGTACGATTGGATTTAATGTTCATGATTAGATGAGAAGTTTATTTTTCCATCACGTGGAAAATCGTTAGTCGCTACACAAACAACCCAAACACAATGACATTGATTACAAACACTCTAGAGGTGTTCCTGTAGTTTCACTTGACCATTTGAAACCAACCTGCCAGATGATGGTGATGGACTTCGAGAGTGGTGTCCAGAATATCTGGAACTCCCCGATGATCTGCTCCTCCTCCTTCTCCTCCTCCTCCTTTTCCTCTTCCTCCTCCTGCTCGATGAGCGTGTCTTGTTCCGCCTTCTTGAAGACTCTCTCATCCTCTGTGAACAGCTGGAAGTCTGTGAAGATCCTGCAAGCTCTACCTGATACCCCAAGGTTATCGCCTCTCTGCCAAGAAAACACACATTCCAGTACTTTGAGTAATGAAGCTAAAATTTCATCCAAGTTTCTTCTCTGCTGCACCTGTCCATTATTGAAGGTGTCTACACGGGTAAAGAATTTAAATTTAGGACTTATTGAGACCTTTTTTAAACTAGCCAAAGACCTAATTTGTGATGGAAATGAGGATTAAACACAAATAAGCTTCACATAAACTTACATAAACTAGACCTGAGTGACCGTAAAACTTAGCTTAGTTCAATTGTGTTCAAAGAATGAAGCGCGTTCCTGCAATAATTGTTCATTGTATTTGTAATCATTTTAATCTTCCACACTGGAGAAAGTCGCTATGACTAAACATATTTATGATTAACCCATCAAAACTGAATTGTAAACAAGACAATGTGCCACCATATTGTCAATGATATATATATATATATATATATATATATATATATATATATATATACACATACATATTAACCATTGAATGAATATACCAAAGGAGGGCACAGATCATTGTTAAATGAATGGTACGCTTGACAACTTTCACAATCCCAACAGATTATGAAAAAACTGGGAAGAAAACACCAGCTGACTGGCATCAGAGTCCACTGGAAAAGAATCAAATATGTTTGATATACGGTAGCTTGACTCCCATCGAGAAGGGTCGGTTCTCCTCACACTTGCCGATTCTTGTCAGAACACCTCATACACTTGCAGATTTTTGTTCTAATTTGCCATGCTGACTGACCCAAACTAGCGCACACTCGGACTGACCATTCTGATTGTCAACTCTGATCAAATCCTGTATGAAATGAATTAAGTGTATCTCCAAAGCAAAAGAGAATCTTCCCTGAGAGCCACTCTTTCAGATGGATTATTTGTTATGAACACTGTATTACCTCTTGCCATTTCCACTGAAAATGGTGGCAGACAAGCCGTCTTCCCTATAAGGTTTGCACACTGAGGTGTAGCTAGTCACAGAGTTTCCTGAGTCCGAGACAGTGTCTGTGAGCCTCAGCTTCTCCGGCGAGGGCAGGCGATGACACACGTCCCTCTTTTCATCAATGACACTTGCTCGAGAAACGCCAGTTTTGCTCGATGGTGGCGAAGACGTGTCATTCCCAGAGTCGTAATCGTGAGGACCGTGGGTCTGGCTGGATAGATGTTGAGACCCCTTTGCTAAAAGCTCGCTTCCTGGCTTTGATGACAAGATCTGTAAACAGACAAACAAGCTAGAGATTAAAACCAAGTGTGTGCTCATACACAGAACCTGCTACCTTCTTTGATGCACTGTTAATACACTAATACAAAGCCACATATTCCCTTGAAAACACAGAAGAAATTTCTTTTCTTTTTTTTTTTCTTGGGACAGAAAACTTTGAAAGATAGACATCATGCAAATTTAAAGCATGCGATTACCCCCAAAAAGAAAGTCTGAACTCAAGTGAATTCAAAGAAGTAGAAGAAGAAAAACAAATTTAGAAAGAAAAAAAAAAAAAACCTAAACTAAAACAATTATATGAAAGGAACAAAAGAGCAGAGAAGAGAAAAGAGAAAATCTATGTGTGAAAACATCTACCGGCTCTAGTAGAAGAGAAGAGTAAACAATAGCCCTATTGAAAAGCCTCCTTTAAAGAACATTGAACAAACATCACAAAATGGGTATTATGTAGAAATGAAAAGGATTGCAGACAGAGAGAGATCCCATCAGTCTAACTAAGAAAGCCCTCAGAATAGGACAGATGACTGTGCTCTTTCTCCTGTAAGAAGCAGATAATTAGCCTGCACCGACCTACATGTAAATCCCTAAATCTGCGGATAGCATCGACTTACCAATCAAGATTTCCTCCTTAAGTAGGTAAGGTGTAAGAAAAAGGGAAGAGCGGGCAACATAAGTGCATCATTAGAGTCGTAAATTGCAAGAAAAAGACAATCACCCTCTCTTCAAACCCAGAGCCAGTTAGACTTTTATTGGCATGTTCCTTTTTCTTTCCTTAATGGTGCATTGTTTTGGAGTTTACCCGGACCGAGAAACTTTTGTACGTGAGGCCTTTTTATGTCCCCCCCCCCCCCCCCCACTGTACTATTAATATCCACAAATGTAAAAAGATAGTGACTCTTTAAGGGCCACAGTTGGCTAATCTTTATAAATTCTGATCTCTCTTTACTTATGGATGACGAGAATCTCTGACCTCCCGAATGTTTTCCATTATCTTGTATTACGTCGAAGCAACAGATCAACACAGAGGTTACAATGAACAAAACTTTCTTTTTCTACCTTCCTCTGCACCCAATCTGTACATACACAAGGGTAAAATATGTCATTTAAAGAAAAATACACTTGAACTGAAGACATCTGTCAGTGTCACAGAGATATTTTGATAAAGCTGCTTTGAAATAGACATTTCTCTCTGTCTTGGCAAATGATTTTCTTAAGGCCCCCCCCCCCCCCCTTTGTTCAAGTCTAATCCTTCCAGCACTCTCCAATTCATCATGTATATTTATAGAGGAGGATGACATCATTTTTAATCAACCACATCCAAGTGGATTATTTATTTATATTTATGTTTCTGTCCAATTAGATCATACCCACCTTTCCTTTTATGGATGGCTTCAGGGAAGAAATATTAAACAAAAATAGTTTTGGATTTATGCACATTCATCCCCTAAATCAATGCCCATAAATAAAAGTAAATAGCAATGTAACGCTGATGAAGTTTAGTCTCAGCAGGTCCTCCTGAAACACTTTTGGGGCCTGAATTCCAGGCATGATTCGATATATGGATTAATTTATTGAATTTCAATGAAACCCTGCGGTGTGTAATTAAAAACACCCGTCTGTGTAATTAGCATAATTCAATGATTTGCGGAGAGAGAAATTAAATATATTTCATGCCCCAATAAGCACGAGACAATGAGTTAAAGGGTAGCGCTACATGAGTTTGGTTCAGTGGGGATAAAAATAAAATACAGTAAAATAAAATAGAAAATATGTAAAGAAATAAACAATCAAGCTGCAACAGACAGCGCAGTTTTAAAGTTCCAATTCTGTCCTCTAGAAGTTGTCATTCATTACTCACAAAGGTTTGTTTTCTTCTGGGGTCATTTCAGTTTCTCGTCAGGTTGGAATAATTGTATGCCGGCAGTGTAATAGAACACAATTGCACTGCCCAGAGAGGCCTGTGAGGAGCTAAATGAAGAAGGTCATATTTTTATTTTCTGTCATTACAGAATAATTCAGGCTCAAGGAAGAATACTGTGTTGCGTGTAGTCTGAGGTCACAGATGAAATAAGAGCGTTGAGATAAAACACTGCGTTTGCGCAGCAGCACACGATGAATCTTTTTTTTTTCAATATTTTGACCACAGGGGTTTTATTCAGACTACAAAAACAATATATTTTAATCTTCTCTCCTGCCTTTTTCTTATGTCTGAAGAAGATCTAATGAGTGCAAATTGAGAATTACTTTTATCAAGCCTTCAGCCTCGTCAAAATAACTACTGTGCTATTAAATCAGTACATAAAGCAGTTTACCATTAAGTGTCTGAGGGTGTAAACAGATCCTGAATGTCGCAACTTGTCTCCAGAGCTCTACATTGTCAGCTCAACTGCAATCGTTGGACGGTAGACAATAACATGGCGCCTGCTGCTGGCACAGCATATAGTTACATTGTTTTCATCATGAATGTTAGATATAAACAGAGACCAAACATTTTCTATACATTACAGTGTTATATTTCACCCCAGAATAGCACACCCCAAGTCAGATAAGGAGATGCGGACCGTACTCAAAATACCCACAAAATAGTAACACATACGTCCTCAGGCAGTAATAATGTGGCTTGATCTGACAACTAGTGGTGACAATATGTATTTTCTTCACGCCAGCACTGTACTTCACTGTCAGGTTGGTTTTAAGAGACGGTCGAACCAACAGCAGCACCTTTCCTCACTACTATAGTGGAGAGTTGCTTTATAACCTTAATATTTACTGAATTATTTGAATTTTGTCAAAAAAAATAAATTAAAAAAAAATGGAAAAAAGTGTGCAGCACATTCATTCAATTTCTTCCAAATAAAAATAAAGGCATTAATGGTATTAAATGGACAAGCAGCGTCTGTAAGACTTAAAAGAAAAGACACTAGTGCGGTCTGTGTGGGTTTTTTTTTTTGTACTATTCGTAAGATTTTAAGAGGGCTAAAACTGCCATAATCATATATAAATGAGTGGATACATAAAAGAATGAAATAGAGATGCAATATACATAAACAAATATGATGATAAACCATCAATTTCCTTGCCGGTCGCAGGGTTTATTGCTGAGGTAGAATTTCTCAATAGATGGGGAAATAATATGTAAAAAAAAACATGAACAGAAGAGACTACACGGGAAAATTAATCAACATATACGTCTATATTTTCAAATTTACTTGCATATTTATTTGACAATTAAAGTTTTCAGTTCAAACTTTGTGTATTTAAGGATTCATATTCTTATTTAGCCCTTTTATTTGTGAAAACTTTTTTTCCATCCTCCATATATTCACACTTAATATTAGAAATAGAAAAACAGTCAAAATGATTAAATCATAAATTCAAAGTAATGTTGTGTTTGGGTAAGATGCATCCTTTATAGGATAGCTAAAAGGGTTTACACTAAGGCCGTCGGTCAATAAAAACAAAATCAAATTAATCCCATTTTGTAATTAATCTATATTTATTGAATATATCGATTTCAATATGAGAAGCATTATATTGATAGTTCAATTCAAATACATCTTGGTAAATTTCAGAATAAATGAACAGTACATGACCTTATATATATATATACCTTTATATATATATATATATATATATATATATATATATATATATATATATATATATATATATATATATATATATATATATATATATATATATATATATATATATATGGGCCAAATCTGACCTTCAGAGCATCTGAGGCCAGAATTATACGGCCAGTCACTACAGGGCCCAATTACTGCATGTTCAGTTGTCGGTATAAGGGATTTTCTTCTTCGTTCTTTTTATTCCAGGCAGAATAAATGCAGTCGAGGCAGCCCCCTGCTGGTTACTATCAGCTCTCCATTCACAAGCTAATTCCATGTATGGGTCAAGGGCTCAAGTGATTGAGTTCATTAATTCTTGAACATTTTTCATTCATTTAATTTTGATAAATTAATTTATCAGTTATCCTGACAACCCTAGTTTAGACATAATTTCTAAAATACATTTTAGTTCAAGATAAATTCCCTATAGCTGTTATGAATTCATCAGGATTCGGCATTCAAACCTTAATTTTGAGCTACTAAAGGAATGTCCCAGGCCAGATGCCTCACTTCAGCCATTGCCAGTGGGCTGTTAACTGAGAGATCAAACCGAACCACTGGCGGCAGCATTAGAGTCCCAAAGAGTACTTACGGTGCCGGTTGAGAGGATGGAGCGATATTTTGGAGCCGTTTTACACACTGATTTGGTTGCAGGTCTCCACTTCATCTCTGAGTGGTCGAGCAGTCCGTTGCTCTCTTCTCTTACAGTGGTCAGATCTCCAAACGTCTGATGTACCACAGACTTCTGCAGAGTGTGTCTGTTGAGGAAAATCCTGAATTTTAGCTTTTGTGGCAGCTTCCGTACAACTGCAAATACTATCAGAGAGGAATGCAAAATTGACTCATGTAAATCTGATGTCAAGAGATATTCTTTAATTCATATTTGCAGCATCTTAAGTCATTTTGAAATTCTTAGGAAGTAGTTTTTAACCTTAGATACAATTATTCTGTTATCATTGTATTTTTATAACAAACTCTTTGCATCTTATTCAAACCAATAATAATGGGAGATAAACAAAGCTCCATACAATTAAATGCTTCTTTATTTCAGAGTATTATTAACAATATTTCAGCTTGAAAACCTGATGTGACTTTTTCCCCCCGATATGTTCCTAATTTGACAAAAATAGCGACATTGATAATTTGGAAAATTATAAATGAAGTGTGTCAAAGTGTGCTAATTGATCATATATAATATTTCCCAATTAATATCTCCTAATGATTTAATCAGTGGCAGTATCCAGTTGTTACTGTATAGCTACCAGAAATCATCATAGCATCAATCAGGATAAAAAACTCTGAAAAACACCTTTCATATCATCACATGGTGAGATTTTTCAATATGTCATTTTAATTGAGTGCATCGATCTGTGCAGTGAATATGGGAGCATTTCCTGTGGTGCTGTGATAAGAGCTGGTCGTGCCTCAGATCAGGAAGTCACCTCTGCTTTATCAGTCATCACTCTGGCGTGACCAATAACTCCACAGACACCTCAGCCTGGTAAGATAAAGGGAGGATTGGAGGGGTGGGGGTGGGGGAGGTGGTTTCCTACCTGTCCTCTGTGCAAGATCGGCAGCAAGAACTGTCTGACGCTGACCTCCGATAATGTCGTTTCCGACGTGAGTGGGTCCGGGAACTGAAAGAGGTGACGAAGAGCAGAGGAGAAAACACTCAAGTGGATAAGAAGCCCAAACCACTGATGTTGAAATGACTACTTGATTTATGAATCTTCCATTAAAAAATAAATAAATAAAAATCAAACGTATTTCTTTTGAAGTAGTCATTTAGCATGCAGAAATTCTTGCTTTTGATGTTGAATACATTTAGGTCTTTTAAACTGTTGGTCTTGATAAACAAAAATATACAAATTTTGAAAATTGGAATTTTGGACACTTTTGACATTATTTGTCAATAGTAATGATGGATTTAGTCTCCGAGTAACTGGTGAGGTCTGGTAAGAAGCTGTGAAAACAAAACATTTGGTGCGTGACAAGCAGTCAAATGCTCAGATGGGAAAACAACTTGGAAAATATCACTAAACTGATATGTGTCACGTGAAATTTGTAATTTGAAACAGAGAAGAAAGAGTGAAAATACAATCTTGATTCCCAAACATGAATATTCCAGTTGGCAAAAGAGGACTGAACCCATAGTAACAAACAAGAAGAAGAGATTTTGTTTTTGTCTTCTTTGTTATTTGCTATTCTTATAGAAAAGGAAAGGACGGAAAGTAAAATGTTGTTTGCATCTGTACAGACTGAAAAAGAGACAGTTTTGGTTTAGGGTTACATGCACAGTAACAGCAGTTGAAGCACTGCGACATGTTTAGTGGAGTCATAACAAACGGAGCAGTATTTGGATTTCGACCATATACCCCATGATGAGGAAATTTGGTGGCCTTCGCAGACTCACACACTTACAGACACGGAAAGTTCAGTATGACCTGAGCCTAAGGATGTATTGTTGCATCTTCACTCTTGGTCTGGTCAGGACCAATGTAGTCTCATCCTCTATTCATCAAAGAACGATGTTTGATGTTGAGGGTACCCCCTCTGTGTTGCTAACAATGTAGACAGCAAATCTGGCATCGTCGGATGTTGACGAAAGGAGATTTTCCATGAAAACAAGACGGTGTTGCGGCGATAACCAGTCCCTAACCACTAGCCTTACCCTAACCCTAACCAACAACACGAAGAAGAGTCGATAAATAAGCAAATACGGACAGACGGAAGAGGAAGTTTAAGACAGAGTCCGCCATCGCTGGTAGAAATGGATTAGAATGTAGTGGAGACAACCATGTGATGTCACAGAAAACCCTAGAAAAAACCCTCAACGTCAGCCAGCAACACGGAGGGGGACATGACCAAACATCATTCTTTGACGAATAGAGTGTAAGACTGTGTTGTCAGGACTCATTTATTACCTCTGCCAAGGAAGTTGTTTTTTTTTTATTAGCATTTGTTCATTTGTCTGGCTGTCAGCTGGATGAAACTAAAACTGTGATGCCCATTTTTACAAAACATGGTTGAGGGTTGTAATATGGGCACAAGAGGAATTCATTCAGTTTTGGTGTAGATTAGTCAAAGTGCCCGCAGCAGTGGTCAGCACTGCCGCCTCACAGCAAGAAGATTCGGGGTTGGAGCCCTGGCTCGGGCACGGGATCTTTCTGTGTGGAGTCTCCATGTTCTCCCTGTTCCTGTGTGGGTTCTCTCTGGTACTCCAGCTTCCCCCCACAGTCCAAAGACATCAAGAGGGGACGAGGCTGATTGATACTCTAAATTGACTGTAGGTGTGACTGTGAGTGTGAATGGTTGTCTGTCTCTATGTGTTGGCCCTGCGATGGACTGGTGACCTGTCCAGGGTGAACCCTGCCTCTCACCCGAGGACAGCTGGGATAGGCTCCAGCCCCCCCCCCCCCCCATGACCCTTAACAGGACAAGTGGAAGAAAATGGATGGATGGATAGACGCTGGAGTGAGATAGCACACATCAGTAACATACCGACCAAGTTATGAATCTAATGGTAAATTTTCTATATGGAAAAAGGAATGTGCAAACCACAAAGCAACATTTTGGCACAAGTATTGGAGAATCATATTAATTCAACTAAAATACATAGGACATAGTAGGATGGCTAGATAGTCAAAGTACCACCTGGAAGCAACTGGAAATGTCCAATCTCAGACTCTGTCATAAACGCTCCAGGTCTATAAAGAACAATCTTCTCCGTGTCAGTCTTGGCTGGCCTCACTTCCTCTTGCCCTCCAGCGACACTCTCAGAAAAAAATAGTACCCAATAGTACTTTTAAGGGTCCAAAGGCTTGTCACTGGGGCGGTACCCTCAAAGGTACTGCCATTGTACCCTCAACAGTGGGTTTGTACTTGTACCATTGTCTTTCGTACCTTATAAAGACCAGAATTGTTAAATAGAAATGTTAAAATAAGAGAGAAAAGGGTCCAGTCCATCCATTTTCTTCCATTTATCCTGTTAAGGGTCGCGGGGGGGGGTGGAGCCTATCCCAGCGGCTTTCAGGCGAGAGGACGGTTCCCCAGTCCATCTCAGGGCCAACACATAGAGACAGACAACCATTCACACACAGTCAGTCACACCTACGGTCAATTTTGAGTATCAATCAGCCTCTTCCCCTCTTGATGTCTTTGGACTGTGGGAGGAAGCTGGGGTACCAGAGAGAATAGGGAGAACATGGAGACTCCACACAGAAAGATCCCCTGCCCGAGCCAGGATTCGAACCCGGAACCTTCTTGCTGTGTGGCGACAGTGCTGACCACTGCACCACCGTGCTGCCTCAGAGAGAAAGGGACCTTTTTCAAATAGTACGGAATTGATTTTTAGCCTCAGTAAGGAAGCCCAGACTGCCCTCTCCCCAGCCACTTCCACCAGCTCTTGCGGGGGAATCCAGAGGCGTTCCCAGGCCAGCCGAGAGATATAATCTGCGTGTGTCCTGGGTCGGCCCAGAGGCCTCCTCTCAGTTGAACATGCCTAGAAGACCTCCCGAGGGAGGCATCCTCACCAGATGCCTGAACCACCTCAAATGACTACTCTCGACATGAAGGAGCAGCGGCTCTACTCTAATTTGAAACAAAAAATGTAAACGGTATTTTAGTTTGTTACACATTTTAAAAAAAAGAACTTAACTGCACAAATCCACTTCTAAGCATTATTTTTGCCCCAAAATACTTAACCATAACCATTTCTTTAATTAAATCTACTTGAACCTTTTCCCTTCAAATTACATAGTTTTATCATTTTTTTTCTTTCCCTGTTGTCATCTTCTGAAAGTGTACCCTAAAATCATCAATGGAGAGTACATATATGTACCATTTACTACATCGGAACATAAATGTACTTTTCAGGTCCTCAAAAAGTACAGACATGTGCCTTCAGGTCTTATTATGAGCCCAGTGGGGGTACATAAGACCTGACTCTACCTCAGAGGACAGAAATGTACTCATACTGTACCCTTTTTTTTTTTAGTGTACCAACCAACTCTTCAGCGTAATATATGTCTTCTCTTGCTCCAACTAATTGATGCAGGAAGTCATATTTGTACTGCAGTGCACACATGAGTTGGCTTCTTCATGACAAACAATATTATCAGCTTTCATCCCTCTCTGGTTCTATGGAACATCCACACACTCTGACAAATATGGGCAGGGGTTTGAGGGCAGCTTTAATGAAGGCTGAAGCATGAATGGGATTTCTAGTTCAGATTTCAGTATTTTCATATTCTAGTATATAAGAACCATGTCCAACAAAGCAGGAAGAGCAAAGGAACAGCAAAGAGTAAGGAGATCCCAACAAAAGCCTAGAAGCAGAGTTTCTGTTGAAATGAGCTGCAACAGAACTCATCTACGCGTACACACAACTGCCTGCTCGTCTAAATTAACACGTTACGAGATCGCAGCATGAAATTAGTTTTTTTCCACACCCTATCTTCTCCGTTTGTGGCTCAAGCTTTATATCTGCCTCGCTCTCTAAGAGGGTTTCCATACTTTGCTCAAAGAAATAAATGCTACACATCTCCGCGTTCAACCTTCGAAGCCCCACATGAGAGCATTTTGTAGGCTCTGTCTCCCTCTGCGTGTTCTCAAAGAGTGGATGGGCTTAGTATGGGGGGAGGAAGTGGAGGCACTGTGGGGATTTCGATTAGGGGGTTGAAGAAGTTGTGTAAGATTTGTCAAGTACATGATTCTGATGCAACAGTCACACACTGACCTTTTCTTGTGTTTGCGCTCATCCTTCCTCTTATGTTTTAAACTTGAAGAGCTGGTGGGATGAAAGAGAATAGAGTCATGAGTGACGGGTATTAAGACTGACAAAGCCGGCACACACAGCATGTGTTCGCACTGATACATGAGGGCCACTGGTTTTTAGGGTTGAAAATCAGCTTTGTTGTTGAAAGAAGGAGTTAAGTGTCACACCACAGTTATGAAATAAATTCATCCAAATGAAAACTGCCAGCCTTTTTTTTTTATTTTTTAGTAATGTTACAAATTCACTCCACAATAGAATATGATAAATGATGCACAAAATCTTGTATACATACCTGCGTTTTGACTTTTTGGAGATATATCTGGAATGCAAAGAAAATACTGTCACCTAAAAATAAAATTCCAAAGGAATTTTGCCAACGCTCTTGTAGTAAAGAGTTCCTACCTGTGCCGCTTGCTTTTTTTAGTGTTCTTCTTCTTCTTCTTTTTCTTCTTCCTCAGCGGTGACAGGCTATGGGAAGGAGACCTAAAGTGAGCCAAAATAAATATGAGAATCATAAGGGGGGGGGGGGGGGGGATTATAACCTCAAGTCAACTATCCACTTAGGAAATCAAATCAATCCAATATTTCGAATAAAAAAGCATCTCATTTTGGAAACAAACCTTCTCCTTTTCCTTTTCCGCTCAGACTTTCTCTTCTTCTTCTTCCCCTTGGGCTGAAGTTCCTCATCAAAGGAGGGGCTGAAAGCAGAGACAGAGCAGACAGGACACGTCTGTGTTCACACCAGGGTTTGAGAGAGGTAAGCGGAATGAGAAATTTTGGATATCATAGCCTTATTAATACATAAGAGAATCTGAAAACTTATTTTTTTTCCATACTTCAGTGAGGCACGCAGGCATGCGATCAGTCTTGTGTTTTGTGCCAGTCTGGCTTTGACTTCATCCTCTTGTTGTGATGGGATCATCTCAGATGGGACATTTGGCTCACAGATAATCTTACTCATGATTGTTGTGAGAGAGAATCAGGATGCATTCATATGCAGTTTGTGATGCAACGGATGAGTTTTAAGGCTTATTTTACCCTCATCCTTTCTGTCATGGCTAATTGTCTTCAAAAATGTGGTATAAGACAGCAAACTCTGAATAAATGGTGGTATTTTAGCGTTCTGTGAAAGTCATATCTGTATATGGAATGAGTCCTTACCCCTAGAGTCTTAATTTTCTGAAATCTTTTGAAGCCTTTCCAGCAGTACTGGTTGTGGATATTCACAATATCCTTTTATAGAGGGAGTTTCACACCTGGTAGACAATGTACATAACCCAGCAGCATCTCAGCAAGATCAGAGTCATAAGAGGAAGTGAGAAAGTGTTTACATTTAAGTTCTTACATATTAGAATTCAAGTATATTTTTAGTACCATCTGTGAGGCTTCTTTATATAGCATAATTGGTGTGATGATTTAAAACTTCTGCTACCAAGGTAGTAATTTGAACCTGAAAAAAAATGTTGTTGTTGTTTTTTTAAATCTCATATTAAATTCTGGAAATAACATAGTACTTGAACACATTTATGCAGGTTTTATATTTCTCAGTATTTAAATTTTTAAAAAATAACAGCAAAGAAAGAATATGCTTATATAATGGAGTTCATTTATTGTCTTACAGCTGACATATCGTATAATTTGTACAAACGTTCAAAGCGTAAGTTTGTCATATTTATCTTTTTGACTTATGTGGTGTTCAAAGTGTAATTCTCACAGCATCACAAAATCCCCAGAATACCCTTTGAACTTTTTTTTATGGGACTAGAGTTCAGATACATCATTTTGTTGAGGTGAAACTGTGTAGAGATTTTGTTTGCAATTGAATTTACAATATCTAATGATCCAACAATGTAGTTGTTTTCAGAGTTCCCTTAAAAGTCTTGTGTTTTATAAAGTTATCTAACCCTACAGCTTGTGCGGCTCAAGCTGCAGAAATACGAAATCCTCTAATTCTTATAATCCAATTCTACTGTGCTTTTCATTGTGTTCTAGTTGTGCCCCTGTTACCGTAACACCCACATTATAATCTCCGAACTCGGAATGTGGGATTTAGCTCGATGCTAAATAACATGAAAGTGCCTGAAAAAGCATCATCCAAAAGTCTGCATCTAAGGTAATGTAACAAATTGTGATAGGGTTCAGTATTGACACAGAATGAAGACGACAACTCTGATGGCCTGATAAATGCTTCCAAATCTTCCAAAGCATCCAGCATCAGTCACGTACGTCATTGCCATGGCAGGAGCTGCTCATTGGCAGGTAAATGCCAAAGGCTTTTATATTCCACACACGCAGATCAGAATCCAATTTTTCAGTTAAAATTAATTATCCCAGGGGCACCCCTGTGGTTCGTAGGTTGGATCGTGAACCAACCTCACTGGACTGGTTCCAGCCTGGGATGCATGTTATACTTCTGTTGACCCTTTCAATGATAAGTACGTCAAATGCCACACCGAAATACCATGAGCTATTTTACAGATTACAATTATGCTATAAAGCAGAGGACAATGAATAACTGTTTTCAAAGAAGAAATACTCCCTGCACACAACACCTGGTAAATTTTACACACAAACACACACGCACACACACACACACGCACACACACACGCACACACACACACACACACACACACACGCACACGCATTCTCTCTCTCACACACACATATACACCCACACACATATACATTCTCTCTCTCACACACACATATACACACACACACACATACATTCTCTCTCTCACACACACATATACACACACACACACACATACATTCTCTCTCTCACACACACATATACACACACACACACACATACATTCTCTCTCTCACACACACATATACACACACACACATAGACACTAGCAGTCAAAAGTTTGGACACACCTTCTCATTTAATATTTTTTCTTCATATTCATTACTATTTACATTGTAGATTCTCACTGAAGGATCAAGGCTATGAATGAACACATATGGAATTCTGTGGTAAACAAAAAATTGTCCCTTTCTACTTTTAAGAGACATTTGAAGACTGAGCTGTTCAGGGAACACCTAGGTATTTAAATCTGACTGTTCTCCTCGTTTCCTTGGTTAGAATGAGTCAGAAGGTTTACGATCCAGCTCTTAGTGAATACTAAGCACTGATGATGTTGAATATTGAATGTGTTGAATGTTGAAAGATATTGTTGATGTTGAATTATTAGTTGTGGTTACATTACATTAACAAAGAAAAAAAACAAAAAATAAAACTTGGTATTTCTTCTGCTACTAGATGGCAGCACCTGAAGCCAATCAAACTTGAAGCACTTTGTCTTACTAAGATTTTCCCTTAAGTGTCTTGCTTGTATTGTATGTCACTTTGGACAAAAGCATCTTCCAAATGAAACTGTAGAATTGTAGAAACGACAGTCCATCAGTTTAAGAACTGAAGGTCAGTCAGTCTGGATAATTTAAAAAACTTTGAATGTGTCCCCAAGTGCAGTTGCAAAAACCATCAAGCGCTAAGACAAACTGGCTCACATGAGGACCGTCCCAGGAAAGGAAGACCAAGAGTCTCCTCTGCTGCTGAGGATAAGTTCATCTGAGTCACCAGCCTCAGAAATCACAAGTTAACAGCACCTCAGATTAGAGCCTGGATAAATGCCACTCAGAGTTCTGGTAGCAGTCACACCTCTACATCAACTGTTCAGAGGAGACTGCACCAATCAGGCCTTTATGGTCGAATAGCTGCTAAGAAACCACTACTAAGGAAAAGCAACAAGCAGAAGAGATTTGTTTGGGCCAAGAAACACAAGGAATGGACATCAGACTGGTGGAAATCTGTGCTTTGGTCTGATGAGTCTAAATTTGAGATCTTTGGCTCCACCCACCGTGTCTTTGTGTGACACAGAAAAGGTGAACGGATGGTCTCTACATGCATGGTTCTGACTGTGAAGCATGGAGGGGGAGGGGTGATGGTGTGGGGGTGCTTTGCTGGTGACACTGTTGGGGATTTATTCAAAATTGAAGGCACACTGAACCAGCATGGCTACCACAGCGTCCTGCAGCAACATGCCATCCCATCCGCTTTGTGTTTAGTTGGACCATCATTTATTTTTCAACAGGAAAACGACCCCAAACACACCTTCAGGCTGTGTAAGGGCTATTTGACCAAGAAGGAGAGTGATGGAGTGCTGCGCCAGATGACCTGGCCTCCACAGTCACCTGACCTAAACTCAATCAAGATGGTTTGGGATGAGATGAACCACAGAGTGAAGACAAAAGGGCCAACAGGTGCTCACCATCTCTGGGAACTCCTTCAAGAATGTTGGAAAACCATTTCAGGTGACGACCTCATGAAGCTCATTGAGAGAAGAGTGAGCAAAGCAGTAACCAAAGCAAAGGGTGGGTATTTTGAAGAATCCATCCATTTTCTGTAATGTCATTAAGGGTCATGGGGGGGCTGGAGCCTATTCCAGCTGACATTGGGTGACAGGCTGGGTTCACCTAGGACAAGTTGCCAGTCCATCACAGGGCCATCAGGAGCAATTAGGGACTCAGTATCTTGCTCAAGTATACTTCGACATGGTCACCAGGGGAAGGGAGGATCGAACCAGCGACCTTTCGGTTGCTAGACGGCCACTCTACCTCCGAGCCATGCCACTATTTTGAAAAATATAAAATATGTTTGGAGTTATGCAGCCTCACACACATACATGCCTAGATTCTTAATCTAGCAATCGTTCATCTTTAAATGTGTGAATCTGTCTTTATGAAGAAAAGGAAGGTGTCAGACACGAACTGTTGACCAACATAACTGCAATCCAGCAGCCCAGCTTCATTAGCTTTCTAACGACTTATGTAGACATGAAGCCCAAGACCTTTGAAGCTCTGCGGCCTCAATGAGAAGGCCTTTCAAGTACTGACTGAATTTCATGAGAAGCAAAGGCAGGAGGGAGAGAGCTAGCGTACAGGGTGATACAGAACGCAACTGCTTCCCCTTGGCTTTGATAATGAGGTGTTAAAATATTGGAGAGTGTGAATGGTAGGTTGAATCAGTATCAGTGTGAGTATTTTAATGGCAGGTTAGTAAATAAAGAAGAGGAGTGCTGACTTGAGGTACCCTGTTATTATACCAACATGCTCATTTACTCTCACACAGACGGATGAAATGTGGGTGGACGCAAGCAGACTACTCTATATCTTGAATCTAGGAATGTCGAAGATGATGACTCACATTTCCATCCACTCAATATCAATTTCTGTTAACATAGAAGTTTTGTTTACAGCTGCCGGGAGGACTTACATTGATCTTTGTCATGGCAACAATCAATACAACAGATCATTCATGACTGCAATACCAATTTAAATATGTATTACTTGTGCACCCCAGCCTTACAGTCTCTTTTCCCTCATCTTCCATCAAGGGATCAAATCAAACCTAACTTGGAATTGATTTTATTAGCCATATTTCTGCTCCAGTACAATTAAATGTAATTTAAACAGGTTTCATTTGGCAGTAATTAGTAATATTGTACAAATAGAGATAATAAGGTAAGCTAGGCTCAAGTACTGTACTGTAACTCCCCAATCATATGCTACTTTGTGACTAAAATTTTAAGTCATGATATTTTCCCCTCTGGTAATAAAGTAGTTAAAATGGGTAAAATATAAAGTTTTCATTGTGCATAGTTTACCCCAGCGGTCCTTCGCCTTTTTGACCTTGAGGCCCAATTTTTATTTGGCCCATTAAATATGAACACTGTATAGGTTTAATTGACCTCACTCTTGGTTTGATTTGTTTGCAGTAATAAACCAAATCCATTTACTGTTTAACAAGTAAAAACATCATCAAATAAAATGACATGATAAAATGGGATGCTACAAGTTGGCTGGCTTTCAATGCACATTTAGAGTTGCCAGTCAGTGACACGACAGACCTTTCCTGTATCTGCAGTCCATATTCCTTTCCCTTAACAAATTCCACTGGCTTTCCCTCAAGCAGATGCTTGGTCTCTAGATGTCGCTGTAGTTTCGAGGGCTTTAGTGCTTCTTGGGCAACGTTAGCCCTCACACTGGGCTCTCGGCACTGCCCCGCTGAAGTCGGGATTATATTTGGGCAAAAAAATAGTCTTATATAGTCTTCACAGTCATTACTCTCAGTTGTTTTTTTGGGGGGGGTGGGGCACATCGTTCTTCTTCATTTTTTCTTTTTAAAAACTTCTCCAATTTCTCTCATTTTTGCTACAGGGAGTTGTTAAACAAGTGACTGATGCATTACCGCCACCAGCTGGTCGAAAGCTACATTAAAAACTGAAGCCCAAGTCTGGGCCATGGCCCTATGGTTAAGAAACACTGGTTTACCCAAATGATTAACTGTTTTTGGTGTTTGAAATTTGCAGGGAGCTGTACTGATGAACAGTGAGATGATGACTGATGTTTTGATCTTTGATGTGTCAGGACACACCTATATACTGTGTATGTGCATCTGTCTCCATCCATCCATCCATCCATTTTCTTCCACTTATCCTGTAAAGGTTGCAGGGGGCTGGAGCCTATCCCAGCAGCCTTCAGGCGAGAGGCAGGGTTCACCCTGGACAGGTCACCAGTCCATCACAGGGCCAACACATAGAGACGGACAACCATTCACACTCACAGCCACACCTACAGTCAATTTAGAGTATCAATCAGCCTCGTCCCCTCTTGATGTCTTTGGACTGTGGGAGGAAGCTGGAGTACCAGAGAGAACCCACACAGGAACAGGGAGAACATGGAGACTCACACAGAAAGATCCTGTGCTGGAGCCGGGACTCAAACCCAGAACCTTCTTGCTGTGAGGCGACAGTGCTGACCACTGCACCACCAAGCATCCGTCTCATTTTCATTCACACTATGTCAGGATTGCCTTAAGAAAATTTGTCTAAAAATTCACTGGGACTTGAAGATGAACTGATACAATTTTGGAAGTCAAAGGTCAAGGTCACTGTCACCTCACGAGACTGTGAAGTTGTTTTTGGGAATTGATACATATTTGGCACAAATGTTCACTGGGACACAAGGATGACCTGAAAAAATGGTGGTCAAAGGTGTGGGTCACTGTCGCTTTATCAATGTGAAGTCAATATCATCACAACACCATCTTTGGAGATGTGAAAATTTCTTAAAATTTGGAACAAAGATCCATACATCCATACATCTGAGGATGAACTGGGAATAAAACAAGTAGTCGGAGATTATTGTAGCTGGTTGCAAACCCAATGCGGTATTTTTAGTTTATAACTTAAACTGAAGAAGCCAGTGTTGGTAAATGTTTTTTTTTTTTTTTTTTTTTAATTCAGATTCTCGACTTAAGAGCTGAACTGTCCAGCGAGTGTTATCTGTCTCCTCCATTCCCATTATTATTTATCTGACACACATTTAAACTGAAATTGAATTAATCTATAGTCAACTGTTCCATGCTCACAGGACAGTTATTGCTTTCATCATATTAAATAAATGTACCCTCATGTTACACAAACCACAGGTCATGCACACAGCAACAAACTGCATTCCTCTTTGACAGATGCGACCATCGAGCTCTGGAGACTATGTGCCTGTTTCACTGGATGTAGGAGGCTGTCTTGCTGTAATAAATGGCCCTGCTTAGTCTAGTCGGCAGTTTGTGAGTAACTGCAATGCATTACGACTGATTAGATAGACGAAGTCCAAGTATCCTCTCTTGGTAATGAGAACACTTTTTCACTCATCAACACCTGTACCATTTTGGTTTTGCGGAGAAGGCAAGCATTTGCATTTTTTTTTTTTTTTGCAAGCAAATAGGGTTTATGTTGATGAAGTGTAGAGAGAGCTCTCAATTGCCAGCTACATTGGGTACGGTGATTTTTTGAAACAATACAAAAAAGGAACCTGAGGGCATCTGATGACAACACGTGACGCTGAATGCAGCATATTTGCTTGAAGAGCAAGTTGAATATTTTATAACTACAACATATGCATGAATACCATAGATATGTACATGCACATATATATCAAAAATTTCCCTCCCTAGGTGAGGAAATTGTGAACCACTGTGTTGTTCTGAGCAATATTTATAAGTGACTGTGGGGCAGATATACCAACAGTGCATGTTTGAGGCGTAACATAACCAGACTACACATGGCTGAAGCTGCATTTTGCCTGCCGCAGGAGCACAGAATGGTGATTTGCGCTTTTCCTGCTCATGCATATGCATTCAGGGAAAGGTCGAGGGGAAAGAGGGAGTTCCATGCAAAAGCGTTTTTTTCACTCAATCCACTTCTCTGTGTGTCTGATGCGTACTGATGCATCCTTCAGGTTTGGGTCTCATGTAGCTGCATGCCCTATTGAATTTGCCATTGCAACAAAAATCTGAGCTATGCTTGTATTGTGTCTCTGTCAATCTATTTTCTGATAACTTGCTTTTAATGTCCTTTACTGTTGGTTGGCAGTTTGATGATTCAGTTTGAAATAAATGAACAATGTAGCTGTTGGAGCCGCAAATCCCAGTGAAAAGCTGGCGACACACCAGTGATGTCATCAGCTGAAATTAGTCACTGTTTGCACTGAGCTCTGCTCTTTGTGTTTTATTCTGTTGTGATGTGGCATATTCATTGTTACACTTGCAAAATTTAGCACTTTCAATGACCTGTTGGCTTTTATGTTTCTACCTATTAAGACTTGGATGTAGCTGCTATGTCTTCTCAGTCAAACAAGAATTGTCATAGTATGTTTATCTCAAATTAAAGGGTTTTTAAAACTTCTGAGTGTATGGCTGGACAGAGAAGACATGGATTATACCTGACAATACCTTTAAGAGTTTGTCTTTCTGCATCCTGCAGTCACAAAAGAGGGATGAAGTGGGGAAAATGTGCTTGTCAGCTAGACATACCTATCTACTGTATAAGTACCTGAACAGACTTTCTGAATGAAGTATCGCTCGAAAATGTAGTGTATGTCAAACACAATTAAATTGAAAACCAAAAACCATTGGTAAAAATTTACTAGAATTGTACTGGTGTGTCACAGCTCTCTGAACTGGAGTGCACTGGTTCGGTATGAGTTGAGCATTCATGGGTCCAATAACTAGACAACATGACTCGTACTTCTTTGTCCAACAAGTACCTGAAGCAACACTTTAATCATAATGCACTTTAAAGAGACAGGAACTGGAACAGCTCAATTCAGATAGAGCATGAACTGTTGCATTAGAAAATCCATTAGAAAATGAGTAATGCACAGCTAGTCCATGAAAGTTTAAGATTAAATTACAGCGCATGAAATTGGTCCCCTATAATGAGTAAGGTGATGATTTCAACAGTCATCTACAAGAGCAAATACTTTGATAAAGAAAGGGGATACAGGGCCTCTTTTGGGATACTTCATTTGGAATTGTGCTTTTATTAGAGCTGATGAAGTCCTCTCGTCTAAGTGACACTTTGACAACGCTATTATCTACATTTTAAATGTTTCTCCCCGTAGTGTTTCTGTTGGATGTCTCTTTGCAAACCAGAAGAGTTTCACCTCCAATACACTTCACTCACTTCTTCCTTGCAGTGTAAATGCAAAGGCTTTGAAGATGAAGGATTAATTAAGAATTCTTTAAAACAGCCTTAATAGCTCCCCACCACCACCACAACCACCATAGAATAAGAAAAGGAAAACTATTCTCTGTATTTGAAAGGGAATTTTAAATCTGGATGTGTGGAATTTCTCACAATATCTGTGAATTTCCCACTGGGCCTGACCGGATAAGATTATTTGCATCCTCTCCACAAGAACATAGAGATTGGCTCAGTTTTCTCACAAGGCCCAGAAGGAGGTTTTTATACACACACACACACACACACACACACACACACACACACACACACACACACACACACACACACACACACACTGTTTAAAGGTTTTATCATCAACTCTTCACTCCCCCAAAAATCTCATAAAAGTGATGTCATGTCTCTCTCATCTACAATCAAAAGCGCTTATGCTTAAAGCCCAGGAAATCTTGATGGTTTTCAAGCTCTTTGTTTAAGCATAAAGACCAACTCACCTCCTGACCCTGCGATGACTGTGGTGTTTGCGTACTTTTCCTCGGATGTAACCGTTGCTCTCTGCCGTATGCACTCTGGTGTCTGCATCCACTTCTTTCCTTTCATCAATCTTGAGTGACTGGCAGGCTGTTGTTTCTGAGCTGTGAGGAAAGAAACACTCAGTTTTCCCACTTTTCTTGATTTTTCTTGTTGTCCACTCAGTTAACGCCTCCATTGTACAATAGCGAGGCAGATTTAGCATGCTTGGTTAGCCTTATTCCCTCTGGTTGAATGGATATGTGTTTTATTCCCCTCCATTTCTCCCCGACAGCTATTCTTCGAGAAAATTGGAGGTCAGCCATTTACCATTCAAATCGAGAGGTCAATTGAAATGTAGTTATTTACATGCTTCAGTTGCCCTGACATTTTAGGAAATTGAGTTTTCTATCTCGTGCTAGGCAGATGCAGTCCAGAGAGATGCATGGTCATAAGACAAGTTCTCGTTGAATTATTTCCTCATTTCTGATAAACCAGAGCTTAGCTATAAACACACACAGATCAGCCACAACAACAACAACAACAACAACAACAACAACAACACCCGTCTTAAATTGTTTCGGGAGTACCCTTCCCTTCCATGCTGCCAAAACATATCTGGCCGATCTAGTTATCGTTTATATGAGGCTGTGGTAAGTCCTGTTAGTTGTGACCTCTGTGGATCAGACTAATTTTTCAAGCACGTCCCAGTGATATTCAATCAGGCTGAGATCTGGGATATTTGGGAGCCAATTTAGAAAACTTCTCAAATCATGAACAATTTTTGCAATGCATTTTTGCGTTTAGCAGCCAAGACATATCCTGCTGAAAGAGACCATTTCTATGAGGGAACACTGGTACCATGAATGTTTTGAATGAAAACAGGTTTAAGACTGTCTTCTGTGTTTTTTTTCTCCTTCTGTCCATATTTAAAAAAAAAAAATCTTTGTGAAAGCGTTCAGGTATAAATTGAACAGTACCACCAGAAATTATATAGGTAATGAGACACAACATAACCTTGTAAAATGAACACAACATTTTGGAGGAGAGGTTGAGTTCTACAAAACTGTAAAATGCAGTAGTAGTGGGAAACTCCTAGAAACTCACAGCACAAAACAACAACGGTATTTTGCACAAGATAACATGCTTTATACTGTCTTTCCAAAAAGATGTGAAACAAAACATACAGTAATACATCAGTCACGGCCTCATGGTCCATTTCTAGCTACCGATGTTTCCACCCATTGTTGATGCAGGTCCCAAGCAGGGGGCCAACAAAGCTACACAGCCCTAAACAGAGCCAGCATGAACATTTTTAGTAGACGGGGCACCGTAGTCTCGCTTCAGCAAACCGTCCCTCAAAATTATGTTTGGAGAGACGCCTGGATCAACCAGCTGTCATTCTGCTACCGATGAAGCAACAACAACAAAAAGAAGATAATCTATGTAGGTGGTGCTAAGCCCTGGAAGTGTACAAGCAAAGGAGCTCTTGCAAAATAACATTGGGGAGAGACTAGGTTCTATGCAGGACTCACCTACTTTGTGAGTGTAAGATGGAACAAGATAGAAAAAAATGCTTTGGTGGAACATTTACATGCAAGAACACCTATGTTTTGTTTGCTACTAGCTAGCTAGCTTGGAACTGGTTATCTTTTTGTTGCAAGTACAGCAGATCATAGAATATGGAAGGGGTAGAGAACACCGACTGAAACATTTGCTCAATGCCAAGCTTCCTGCCGAGTTGTTCCGCTAAACTAGACGAGTACTACAATTGATCTTTTCACAGGTTATCCTTCACTCCTCATGTACACCATGAGCTTTTGGCTCTCAAGGTCCCATAGCTTGTTCTCTGGTTGTCCTTCTTTGCACCAGTATTTGAAGGCACTAGTCCTTGCATAAAGGGAACATCGACTCGCTATTTTGGATATGCTCTGACACTGCCAGACGTCACAGTTCAGCCTTTCTCCACGTAATTCAGATCCTTGCTCCTTTGTCCTGCCTCCAGCACATTAACTTCCAGAAATGACACTTGCTCCCTGATCTAGAGCTCACTCTTTGACGGGAATCATTTTAATGAGGCATCAATGTTATTCATTTTACCTGGGTTTAATGTTGCTGCTGATCCTTAAACAGTATGAACACAGAGGTAAAATAAAAGGATAAGACAACCTCCAAACTAAAGCACTTTAAGCTTTTTCTTGTTTTTGCAATCCAATAATGCTGCCGTACATCAGGTGTTTATCAGTTCAACTGCTTCCACCTGAAACTCAGCTAAATCTCAATCAACAGCCAAATGCAGCTGCAGAACGAATGACTAAATAAACTGAATGATTAGATGTGAGCACACAGACTTAGCCCTGCTTATTATCCTCTGATTTAGTCACGGGAGATTTCAGTGTAATTACACATTCTCCTCTTCTTCAAGTGGCTCCCATTTGATTGTAATGAGTAGATAATCAGAGTCAGAGATTAGGCCGTCAACATCGCCTCTCTCTTTCCGCAGCGATGTGAATGCACGAGCTGTCATTCCCCACCTTCATTTTCCTCTGATTCCCAGCATAAAAAGAAGTGCCCTCGGCAGGAGGCTAATAATTTAAAACAGTAGACTGGGTGCTCTAACATGACTGAGTGTTTGAAGGGTGATAGGGGAGATAAAGACCGCCACCAGTCGATGATTAGTATGATCAAGGAAGCGGATGGGAACAGAATCTTTAAATATACTGGTGAATTCGCTCATGTTCTCAGTCTCTTGATAGAGAAATGTAACTTATATTGTTGATTGTTGTCTGATACTGCTTCATATTAAACAGTTTATTTACTTCTATGGACCAAATGTCGTTTCTGTGGATGGATGGATGGATGGATACCTTCCTGACTGGTTGCAGACCTTTGAATCGTTGCACACATCTAATGTGTTGTCTGATTTGTACGGTGAGTGATTCTGCGTTGCTCTGCAATTGATGGATACGATTTCTTGTTTACCCATCAGAGCCTTGCAGGTGAAATTTAAAGAGGTGACATGTTGCATTCATAATGTGATGTCAGACCAATCAGAATAACAGTTTTTTTCAGTGGTAAAATTCATGTCAGCTGCCTATCAAGTCGTAAAAAAACAAACACAGCAGGTTGGAGACACGAGCGATGAAACGGGGCCAATTAAATGTTTGGTTAATGTTTACTTTGTAATTAATTCAGATATTGATACATTTTGTGATCAGTTAATATGTAATATGGTATTAATATTGAATATTATTGTTTTCTAGGTCTGGTATAAAAGTTATTCATTAGCATTAAGCTCCTAATACATGTCCTTTGCTCTTCACTGTCATGGGAAATTTGGAAACTGTATTAATGTGTATGTACGTAATATCTTGCCTAAAAACTCTGAGCATTGAAATGCATGTACAAGTCCCGTGGACATATCAAAGTTGGAAGAGGGACTTCCCATCTTGGAAACTCCAACTTTCTAATGTCATATGCAACAAACTCCTTAAAAACTGGCTTCCTAAATGTAAAAGTAACCTTTTTTTTTCTTTATGTTGGTTGATAACATAATGTGAGATTAACCTTCAAAGATTGAAAAACACATCCGGAAGATCTGTCTGGATTTATTCCACAGTTGTTCTTAAAAAAAAAACATATAAATTATATAAAAATAAGTCCAAAGAAGCATCACACAAAACCCTGCATGGGAGAAAAATACTCTTAAGAACATTTCCTTATATTTCATTAATATGACATTCATATTATTTGTTCATTAACTGTTTTTTGATTCTACGACAGATATTCTACCCTGCACAGTGAGACGCTGGTAAAAACTCCTCCTTTAGCCATTGACCCTCCCTGCTTCTAGTAATTTATCTAACCTTAATTGTCCGCAGAGATCTGCGGCTGCTGAACCTGTTCGATTGAACAAAAGATATTGATCCTCCAGCCAGTGCTAATTCAAGCGGCTTACTTTCTGCAGAGGTCTGAACAATGTATATACACTTTACACAACACAGGAGAAACACATTTCAGCTGTTGAGCGCTTCACTCTGCATCTCTGATTAAAGCAGCAGAGTAGCCAAGCACTCTGGAGATCCAGTCGATGAGATATAAATGAGATTAATTAAACAGATGCGCGTTCGCTTGATCTCGTCCCTGAAATTTATGGCTGAAACTTCATACAGGAATCAAGCACCATGAGATATACAGGTATTGTGGGCTGTTTCTATCTGTCAAACCTGCTCAGGCACTGACAATCCTTTTGTAGTTCATCACCACTTGAAGGTAAATAAAGGGGCAATTCAATGCACCAAACATGCTTTTAAATGAATGCAAATACTGGGCGGATTAAGTGAGAGTTCTTGATGACGACAACAGTAATCCTATAAAATCCTGACTGGATTTATTTACCATAAAACAAGTAAAATGGAGTCATAGACTGGGATGAGCTCCTTTAAATTCCCCCTCAGGATTTGGCATGATGGGAGTTTCACTTGATTGAAACCATCTGTATAGAGCAGATACAGCTAATATGCCACTTGGTGACTTTTTGACCTCTCTCATTAAACACGTCATGTACACATTTGCAACGCTTCCTTGCTGCTAAGTAATGCTGTCATGGGGGGCTTAGGGAAGCGACCACGCTGTGACTAGCTTTTGTTTCAGTCTCCGTCACAGAGGGAACATCTCACTCCCCTGCATGTTATTTGATGCTGATGTTCCCTGTTACAATACCGTTGGTATTAAAAAGTGACAGAAGACGACAAAAACATGCCACAACATGGAAGCTTTGCTAACGACGAGGAAGTGACTCTTTCCTCTATTTGTGTGGATGGATCTGTAGATGTCTGACCCATAAAATATCATCATCTACTTTTGTTTAGATTCCTTATTATATATAATTTAACAGGGTCAGGATTATTGAGAATCTTTACATGCATTCTACTTCTTTTTCATTTTGGCACTCGTGTTGGTTTTCAGTCTGACCGTTATTAGGATTACACAAAATCAGGCTGAGACTTGCCA
Organism: Aulostomus chinensis; assembly: GCF_037954235.1. Lineage (NCBI taxonomy): Eukaryota > Metazoa > Chordata > Actinopteri > Syngnathiformes > Aulostomidae > Aulostomus > Aulostomus chinensis. Next base: position 16,819,141 of record NC_141325.1, on the reverse strand, counting down.
GTGCTGGGAGAGTGTATGTTAGCTACTTCATTTTATAGTCCAGATCTATTGAACACAGAGAAAAAAAGCAAACGTTTGGATGTCCTTGGTGGATGCGTGTAAGTTTTAAGCAGTCATTTTTAAATGGGGTTACACAAAAAACAACAACAACAAAAAGAAACAGATTTTCATGAAATTTGAGGGAAATGTGTTGCACCGGCTAGAGAAGAAAGTGTTTGATTTTTTGTCTGATTCTTAACAAAACATGGTCTCCAGTCTACCCTCTCCTCCTCCGTCTCTCGGTAAGGAATGTTAAAAATTCATCCATGACAGGAGAAATCTTGGCTATATTGCTCTTCAAGAGCAATTATAACTAACTGACAAATTGGGGGGGGGGGGTATTTATTTTGGTAATTGTGATATGATTCAACTCATCCATATCCTGTATTTATTAACATTTTTGTTACATACCATTGGTATAATTTTTGCTGAAACCTGTACCACACAAAGGTGTTTTGTTGGCTGGGGTATCTCTGCAGCATCACGTGCATCGTTTCTAATGGTATTTTGGCACACATTTTTCCTTGAATAAATATTGCACGTCCTGGGATTGGGATATTGCACAGAGACAATTTCAAAATAATGTTCAGTTCTTATTTACAATTTAATCCACATGATCTCAAAAACACACTCATCCCAAAAGTTAATCACTTCTTCCTTGTAATATTAGCTATCTTTGGTCTAAATTTAATTGGAATTTGTTTATTCTGCTTACAAACGGGAAAAAAACAAACAAAGCCAACATATGCTGGTGTTCAATATTGTCTCTTCATCTGTGATAATAACGGACATTTTTCAATTGTTCACTATGAACATTTGTAGTTTAGAGACACTTTCAAATGTGGTTCTTCGTTTGAAATGGTGTGTTGATAGATGTGATTACATAGTCTGGGGAATTTAAATTCTAATGCAAATTAATTGTATTCCTCAGATGGTTTCTGTTTGCACAGGATTGCAGTTGTTGTTCTGTGGCTTACTGACAGATGTACGATTGTCAGCGGAAAAAAACAACAAAAAGGAAAGAAAAGGCAGCACATTTACCCTTTTCATTTTTTCAAACCTACCACCTGCTGGTCTGTATTCAGGTACCATCAGCAGAGCCACAAATGGATCATCATAGTTTGTGTACAGTTTCCTTGTCCACACCCCATTTAAGATGTTAAACTGAGATAAACTGCTATTTGGCAAGAGCTGCTCAATTATCTGCCAGCTGTTTTACACAACAACAGCTCGTCGGAGGGCTCAAACTCACAAAATACACTGACATACAGGTGTACATGTAGGCAGCCATTAAGCTAACTCGCGTTACACACCTTGACTGTTTGCACAGAGATGTGTCAACAGCACAGCTCTGATTAACACAAATTGCACTCACAGCTGCCCCAATTACTTTCCGCAAGCTCTGTTTTCAGTTCGCTATTTCAAATCAAGTGTTTACTCAAAGACTGAGAAGCAGTTTTGCCTCGGCATTCTCTCGGGACCATTCAAGAGTGCCGCATGAATCTGCAGGGACACAACAAAACACTCAACCGCTCAACCTTTTCCTTCCAACCCATGTAGATACCCCGCTGTGACGCCCGAATGATATATTACACAATAGAGTAAAGACACGCTCATGGGATATTTATACCTTTTCTATTTATCGATTCTTGAAAGCACAAACAGACAATTGTACTCCCATATGTTTGGCTCTCTCCACATACATCATGTATCCACATCATTTTTGCCTCCAGAGTTCATTTGAATTATTCAATTAGTTTATGTCTTTAATTCCTCACATGCGCTCCATACACTCACATGGCATTATCCCACTACTCTTCACGCTTCATTTATACATGAACATACTCAGAAACGTCTACATAGGATAGGGACAAGGCTTGATTCTCAACTATTTTTTTTTTTTTTATAGGTTAAAATGAGATATTGCAGCAATTGTGACATGAAAGTTGTGACTCCAGAATGGATAAATGTTATGTTTCTTTCATGTAGTGATTATTTCAACCTCTACAATTGTTTAATCGAAAGGATTTTTAAAAGGCTGAAAATATGAGTACCCAGTATATCAAAAGATCAAGAAAATGCCAACAGTTATAAGAAGTACTTACAGCAAAAGTACAGAGGTTACGAAAGTCGTTGTCTTTCCAATCTCTTAAATCAGCGTGTTATGGAGGAAATCACTAATTTCATGCATTTCAGTTGTGTGATTCTGTGTGTAATCATGATTTGAGTGGTGTGTTAGAGGCTTTTTGCCCTGCACTAAAAAAACATTTTTGATCTTCCGTATGCAACTCTGAAATATAAACGCTTGTAAATTTTTCTGTCAGGGATTTCATTCTGAAGAAGATTTCCGCTTCAATATTGCAATCAATATTGCTCTACCATCATTATTTTGGTTACCATGGCAGCATCACGATTGCTCCATCTGGCTCAACGCTACGAGTAGATTCACACCAACTAGAGCAGGTGAATAACAAACAAGTTAGAGATTGTGTGGAAGGATCAATGAGTTCGCCCCTAAAGCAGGAAATCATCATCAGCCGACTGACAGATAATGTGTCACTTCAAATGACACATTTTCCTCCTTTCTAGAGGTCATGTGAATCGCACACAGGAATTAGAACACAATGTGTTGTAAAAACATTTATTCTAATCGAAAAGTTTTTTTCACTCTATACTTGATTCCAAACTGGATGGTTTTTAAATGCCAAATTGTCCCTAATCATAGTTAGATCTAAAATGGGAGGATAATGTCTTTTCATTATGTGTAAATATATCCTTCCATTTGGAGTTTTAACATTAGCAAACAAATTAACTGTGTGATGCATATTTTTAAGTCAAATTTAAATGAATCAACAAGAATGAGATTTATAGAACTGATTAACCCAATTTGTTTAAAAAAATAAAACAAGAACCAGGTTTATAATAAATCTTATTCATCTAAAATTTGTAATTATGGAGTTATGCAGCACAATTTAATCACAATTCATCAAACGTATGTACTTTTTAATTAATATGTATTTTGTATTATGTATTTAATGTATATATATATATATATATATATAATTTATTACCATATATATGTGTGTGTGTGAGTGTATATATATATATATATATATATATATATTTATATACTTACAAAGAGAGAGAGAGATTATTTATTAAGGAGAAACAGGGATTTATATAAATTTGTGGAAGTGGAAAGTGTGCAGAGCAGCAATTTTTCTCTCAGCAGTAACAGACTTTTTATGATCCCTGCCAGGGACAAAGCATTATCATTATTACAGGAGCGATGATAGTTGAGATAGTGACCTGGGAAACAGATGATGTAGCACCCCAATTAAAACCCAAACAGGGTGGCCCTAGTGCTCATTCCTTAAATTTACACTGAGGGATATTATTCAAGCTGGAGATTCGAGTCAAGAACACCCAAAGGACGCAAGCGACCAATTAACACCACACAAAGTAAATGAAATGCATCCCTCACAGAGCTAATCTTCAAGTCACTCAAAATCTGTTCAAAAGTTTCGATGCAGAGTGGCTCCACAGAGTGGCTGTGTGAAGTGTTAGTGAATAAATGTTTAGGGGTAATCATTCAGCTGAGGATTAACACAAACACAGACGTGTAATCAAGGACTCCCAATCAATTATAGACACAGCCACTTGATCAGAGAAGCTCCCTTCAGAAGATGAACAAAATGTCATAAGATGTCATATCTGAAACCTCAAGATGTGTTTGAATTTAAAATTAGCCCCTTAATGAGACTGTGGTCTCAAATATCTGATGGTTGAACACGTATGCAGCTTATTTGCATTGCTGCTCTTGCAGGAGGCAACCAGGGCATGTCCATGATGCTCCCTGGAGCTGGTCTGTTCTATTCTTATGAAATCACCTGATACATTCTCATTGGAGGGTTGTTTTTTTTGTTTTTTTTTGCCCCAAATGTAGTGCCATTCTCCCTGACAGAATAAAGTGCATGATGGGAAGTCAGAATGTCAGAAGTGAACATCAAAGATTTAATAGCTGTCCAAACCCAGTTTGGACTTATCAGTAACTCAGGCAATTTTCTTCCTTTGCTAGTTTGGTCCAAATATAACATCCAACTTTAGCAAAAAGCTGTGATAGTGCTTCAGGCTGTAATTGGGTAATGATTTAATGTGCTGCTCCAAGCCACAATGCAACATATCACTTTTCTGCAATTCTAGACAGTCTTTTTGAAATAAGAGGTGGAAGAACACAAAGCGACAGTTTCCTCTCAGCTGCGTCCCTCTCCCTGAAGCCAGAGCTCCACCACAGCTCCTCTCTGCTTCGGATGTTTTCTGAGTTATCATGTAAACTTTAGTTTAGAAGCTTAATATTTGTGATAATTTGATACTCGCAAAAAAAAAAAAAAAAAAAAGAATAAAGTTGCTTGAATATTCTGTCATGAATTAAAATGTCACTCAGAGAAACTGGAGCAAACATCTCCAATTTGAAGAGTCTAAACCAATACGATTGTTTTATAGGAAAAAAAAAATGATGTTGAGAAGTCCAAAACTACTGAATCTGTGTCAGCATTCAGGGTAGATTAAAAATACTGGATATGTTAATCCTGCCTAAATAATTGATTCATAATCACAGTGTGGTCGATCACAAAGTGGTTTCTTTTGGCTTGTTTTTATTTTACATTCATCTTTTTTACCTGCCTCATGAATTGCTACTATGTTTAAAAACAAAACAACCTGTTGAAACATGTATTAAATGGACTTTAACTCTGTTTGCCTGTCTTTGAGCAGGATTATGCAAATATACATATGTCCATGCAAAAACTACACGGCTAATTTTCACTCACCGTGGTGGAGAGAGGAAGAATACCGTTAAACTGGGGCCAGATATGTTGAACGTAAGAAAACATATATTTGTCTCTTCAAGATTGGCCTTGGCAGAGCACTTGGCTGATGCGTGATAATTTCACTCTGATTAATTTGAAGATGAAAGTTTGCTTTTACAACTCCAATCAGAAAGACAACTGGTATGAAATGAGCTGAACATCCTCACCTCAGTATCAGCCAATCAGCAATCGCACATCCTTTATCACTCCTGTGGGTAAGAAAGCCCCAAGCCAGAGTGACTTTGAAGACAAGTGAGGTTAGTTTATTCAATTATTGCGTCCTGATGATAAAATGGGAGCAACATAATGGCCTGATTAATTTCCTTATTATGGTGAGCACAAAGAGTAATTACAACCAAATCCAGCACTTGGTGAACCACACATCAATCAAATTAAAGCAGTCTCCACTTGGCAACAATCACTTTGGACAGAACAAATGAGTCTATTGCCTCAGACCTATGGCTCCGGCCAGGGAAGTGTTTACCTAGCAGTTGGAATTCCAAGCTAAGGTTACTCAGGAAGATTAGAATCTTCACAATATGCCAGAAATCTTAATAAAATTAAAGAATTGTGTATCTACAGGTCTCGAGGTGAGACAGGCATGCATCAAAAAATGATCACACTCCCTCTCTGCGACTGGCCGTTACTCCAACTGAGCTTGACACTCGCTTTATGTCATCAAATGCTGCATATTAAAGAATGAGTTCACGGTGAGGAAAATATAAAAAATACAATAACTGACAAATAATAATCATCAAATATAAGAACCTAAAGTTTTCATAAAAATATCAAAGTAGGGGGAGCCCGGGGTTGGTCGACTCACAGCTGCTTCCTGTTCCTTTGAAGTTCACATTAAAAGATCAGACATCCTTTCTAGTATTTGAAACCGAAGATACTGATTGTTGCTCATGGACACAGATTTCCCTTTTGTTTCTTAACAGCTTTCAAAATAACGCTTGTCAACTATGAGTAACTTTTATGATTGAACTACTTTTTATTTTTTGCCGTTTAAAAATCACGGTTGAGACATGAAATCTGGTTTAATAAGATGGTTAATTTTTTCGTATTGTAAATAAAAACTTGCTCTATCATGATTCATTCTTGAATTCAAATTTATCTTCGTGAAGATGGCATGAAAATCAATGAGCCAATATGGCCCCAGCAGGTTTACCCGTAGTAGACCGTTTCATAGCAGTAGGTGAAATGGTTCTTTTATGACATTGTGGACAATCACCGTTACAGGTGCCAAAACAAAATATCTTTGAAACATGTTTCAGTGGATACAATGAAAATATCACTAAATGATCCTCCCCAGACTGATTTTAAAGTGATTAAAAGCACCAACTGCACCTGTTTTGGCTAGTGAATCCTTGCCTAAATTAGGCTTCATTTGGTTTGAGAAAAGCTGCTTGATCCCGTATGCAGCTCTTTGTTTGCCTCGTGGAAGAAGAATGGAATCAAATTAGAGTGATATACACAAGACCTATGTGATAAAGTTCATAATAAGAATAGCTGCAAGCTGACAGGAGGAGAGAACCTGCTGGAGAGAAGGATAACAGATGTTAATATTTCAATAATGTCTTTCATTCCACAAGCAAAGTCTGTGATTCGAATTGAAAATACCACACCAACATTAGTACATGGCTTGTATGTGCCACGGCAGTCTGCGTGTTAACAATTTAACAGTGTGAGCTCATGTCAGAGTTCAGGAATCAGCAGCTGCCAGTGAACGGGAGGCTGAAGCCTGAGGCTCAGAATAAGATGGCACCCTTCCCTGTAAATGAGGCTTTATATTTTATTCCAGTAAGAAGCTGCTTTGGGCCTGGGAAGTGGGGCGAAGAGTATTCTGATGGGGAGCTGGGAGCCATGGCCAATGAAGTAATCAGCAGCAGTTCTGTTCTAACAAGAGAACAAAGGGGTTTGCACACGGTCATGAAGACTGTACCCTCGCGATAGAAACATGCGCAGAGAAATCTCTCCTGGCTCGTGATTAGCCTGCAACCTGATATGAATGCCAACACTGTGGTGCTGCCAGCATGATGCCGCTGCCCATCATCGTCACCATTATCACTGTCCTCACAGCTTTTGCCCCCTAAATCAACAAGAAACACTTTCAGAATTACTGCAGTGTCACATCTTCATTTGAACCCAGATTGTTCACATTTAAACTGGAAGTGTTTCTCCTCTTTCACACATCATAAACCTTATGTGTGCATCAATTACTTGTTTCCAAATCTAGTTAGAAGTGATTAGAGGTTTCTTTTTGTGAAGGCAGAGGGAGGAAAGCAGGCATAGTTGGCTTTAATTAGCAGCTTGTGAGGCCCACTTCCTCATTGCAATTCTTCCTGTGTGAAGGAGATTACTCAAGAGCCTTCTGCAGTTGCTAATGTATGTGGAGTGCACTGAGCAATAACCACTGCACACCCTGCGCTTAATTAGCACAAGTATGACACCACAGATGAATAGTGCCTCAGGAGGAAGCTGGTGAAGCCTCTGGATGATTGGCAGAAGGTTCTGTTCATGAAGAGTTTGGCCAAAGAAGAAGACAAAGAGAAAAGGTGGATCAGGAAATGGGCCTGCCAATCTGGAAGTCTTATTTTTTCCCCATGATTTTCACCACTCCAACAGCAGCTGACAGATGGTTTCAGGATCGGGAAACTTAGTTACTCAAATGTGAGTTTGTGAAAGAATATATATAAAGAGAGAGAGAGAGAGAGCGAGAGAGAGAGAGAGAGAAATAAACAAATGTTATCACAATTTACAGCACACCTCTCCCAATTAATTGAGAGTAAAAACTGCCATCTGGATCAAAATTAATCAGCCAATTAAACAGCCTTTTATTTATGAGCATTCTGGAAAAGAAAACCAACCAAAAACTGTGAATAACTTCATGCATGACATTGAAGCCAATTTAAATCTTGACAGGCCATCAGCCATAGCTCTGCACATTATAAGGACCTTCAGCGTTGCCTTTTCCTATTTCTGCCTCCAATTATCCACCATCACGTTTCACTGTAGTCTCGCTGTGGGAAACATTTCTAGCATAAACTTAATGGTTCTCCACACACACCTGTCTGGATGCAAACCAACTGGGACTCTAAACTTTGCTTTTCCAACCACCCCCCCATATATACACACACACACACACACACACACACACACACACACACACACACACACACACACACACACGTTGATGTCTGCTGCTTGGGTTCCACACTAATTTTTGTCAGTAAACATATCAGGTTTGCAGCCAGCCATGATAAGCAGAATAGAAACTCCTGACAAGATCTAGATATACGTGCTTACAAACAGCTCAACTGGTGCTTTAATCTCAACCTCCCATCTCGATTTCTTTTCTTTCAATTCATCAATCATGATGTGCTTTATTGTGCAAAATTACTGACAGAAACCTATCAGAATTGCGATTTTTGTTTGTCCATTTATTCATTTACGTATTTCTTTATTTGCCCTGTGATTCTTTCCTGTGCTCATATGAGCAGCTTGTGGAATCAGAGAGGAAGGGGGAAGCTAGCAAATGAACATCTGGATAATGTGTTTTCACTCATGCTTCTCTGTTCACTCCAATCATGTGCGCATTAAATGGCCTCTTGATCAGAAAATGGCCATAATTAATAATAAAAACACTGGGCTCCATGCATTTTAATGATATAATGTACCAACTGTAGAAACATTGTCTTCATCTACTTTTTAAACACTCTCTTTAAAACAATAATTCTACTCTCAAGTATGCCTTTTGAAACACGCTACTAATTTTGAATTACAAAGAATCTTCATGAGCTAAATAAACCTATTTGTTAGAATTTGAAGAGAAAAATATACCTTTGGGGTGAAGTCTCTCTTTAAACGAGGTAATATTTTTCGGCTTGAATCATTCAACACCAGCATTTTTTTTCCCTCTCACCTTTGCTCATTATATTTTTCTAATATGCACTCTGCTGTAGCAGGCTGGTTTTGGCCATGAAGATATGAACAGGTGAACTATCTCCATGATCTCCCCTCCTGTCATTATCTTTGACACCTAGCAGGTGGGCAGATGGAGGCTCAGCAACCAACAGATTCAGTAGACCTACCACCATTGTTGATTCTATAAATGTACCTGAGCTGGAAGCATCATTGTTTGCATCAGACTGCCAGGCTTGTTCAGTCTGACTATCTGTGTAGCTTTAACCTCCTGTCTTTCCAGTCTGTTTGAGTCTTGTCCAAGAAGCTGGGTTGCAGTTTTGTAGACTTTTATAGTCCCAAAGTACCCTTTCTCTGTGGTGTATCAAATCCTCCTCCCACATCTGCAGCTGCACCCTGTGGGCTGTTACATGGGCCATGGGTGTCATAACCTCAGTGTAATCTCTTCCTTTCTCCATCTCTCTCGGCTGTTTTTCAGGTTTCGCTCTGTCCTTTTGTCCTTTGTACTGCCTCTATCGCTATATCTCCCCTCATATCTCATTCCAGCTTCCGAGAAAAGCAAGTGTAGCAGTCTTTGCTTTGTCTCCACCATCAGCATGTCCATCATCCTAACGCTGACAGGGACTAATACCACCCTCTCGGCATGTATGGACTGCATATCTGCAGCTATGCAGGCTTAGGTCAAACACTGGCTTATGAATTTTGGCACAGAAATGGATTTACATTAACTATTCTGAAATAATCATCTGTCGAATGGAGCAGGGCAGGCAGTATGTGATGACTAGATAGCAATCAAGACACTCTTCCCCTTCCTACCTCCTCCCTCGATGCAATCAGTTTGATTGTAGACATGATCTTAGTGAGAGTGGTGATGTTAGCCTGTACAGAATAAGAACAACCTACTCAAAATTATTTCAATCAAATCTGGCATGACGGTGTAAATGCGAAGGCAGGAACCTAAATTTAACAGTGCTATGTTTCGCTACATTTAAGGTTTTTGGAAGGGCTTATCTTAGGGATCAGTATCAGATACAATTAATTCAAACCATCTCCACTCTTACACTTACTGTGTTTTGCCCACCTCAGCGTGCCGGTGTTGCTGCTCTCTTTTACAACAGCATTGAAAGATTAGACAGATAATTCAGATGGAAGATTTTTAATTAAAATTATCTCAAACATCTTGTGTTTGTGCTGCGTAAAAGATGACATAAGCAGAGTCAATACTGGATATTAATATTTAGTTTTTTTTAAAAAAGTACAAGTGTGGAACCTGCATTGTCCAGACACTGGCCTTCAACCAAAACTTTTAACATAAACAAATGTTTCACAAGAAATACGTTCATTTTAGTTAAGTATTATATTCCATTCTGGCAATTTTTTGTGTAATGTTTCCCTTTTGCGCTCTCTCACTCTGCACATAACATTCTACCAGTTTTTTTTTTTATTCCTTTGCTGAACTCTAAACTCAATAGAATGTTCCATGCAAGCACAAACTTTACTTGACAAATGGTCGTTTTAATCTTTTCTTAGAAGAACAACATTCCACACAGTTCTACACACGATCTCCCTGGATGGTGGCTAACTTGTTAGCGAGCATGGCTGGAGGTCACCTCTGCCCATGTTAGTACACATAATTATCATTTCCCTATGGATGAACCTTTGATCAATGAGAGAGAGACCTCCACACCTTCCTCAAAGTCAGATAATAAATTGGTTCATCTCACCTCACCTACTGCACCTATCATTTAGAGGGCTATCCGAAGGAGTCCATTAGCTTTTTATGGAAAGGAGGTTCATTCAATTTGCGGGCGACCCAATAAGACGGTCTGTATGGATGCACAGTGAGGGGCTCAAGGGCAAGTGAATTATTTCATTATCTTTAATGTGTGGGAAGACAAAAGCTGTCAAGGTCCTTAGGGGATTTATTGAACTACATAACCTTTATTCCTCAAAAGGAAACAAAGAGAGTAAACAGGTGGGAAGTGACAAATAGACTTACTTGTGATTTTTACAGCTGCCGTCAGATTTTTTTTTCATTTCTAATTGTAAATTTTCATTAGAAATGTTTTTCTGCTGCTGTTTTTCTTGCATAACAATCAACCGTTTTTATTGCTGTCCATGCTGCTACTGAAAGTCTTCATTTTCTCTTAGGTTTGGATCCTGATGTGTTGAAGACAACATTGTAATGGCCTTTAATTGAAAGAAGAAAAAAATCACAACCATGGCTTGAAATGATTGGCTTAATTAGAGAGTCTTCTTAAATTTGGCTTAAAACGTGTTAAGGGATAATCCCCCTCAAAGTCAAAGGTGGTGTTTAAAGGATTCACCAGGCCGTGACTGTGCACAGTGCGCTGTGCTAATAGTGAGGAGATGAAAAATGACATGCACATATGATTTTAAGTTATTGCCTATTAATTATAAGTTGTGAACTATGTTGGTACGAACACAAGCCATTTCGTGATTATAGAACTGATTTTACCCATCAGAAAATACATCGCAGCATTTCCTTGAACACCGTCCGTGTTGACATAAAGTCTGTAAAGTCAGAATATCATAGCCAAATCCTCAAACGTAGTCAGGAAATCTCATTCCCACTAAACTTGATTAAGGTAAATTAGCTTTTATGATGATATTGAAGATTTCTCTATGACTTTTTGGAGACTTCTAAGGGTAGGCGACTGTATCTTCAGATGTCATGTAACAAAATATATTTCCCTAAATATACAACTATTACTTTTATTGACATGGATGCAATATTCACTATTTATTGATCCATTTTTTGTTAATGTCATAGGTTTTCCCCCGTTGTTCCCAACTGCACATATAGTACCATGAGTTCCTTCAATCTAAAGTCAACAAGATTTCTATAATGGATTTTAAATGACTGCATAAAATAATCGTTATCGGAATTATTGAATTATTGGATAAAATGATCTCTGCAGCCAACAAAGATTATAATTCTCAGAAACCGACACTGTTTTTATCATCTTTGAAGCATAAACAGTATTGTTAGAAGCACCACACTACCATTGCGTTGTGAACAAACTACACATGACATCAACATGACTTCAACATGACTTCTGCTACAGCGTTTTATAGTTGTTTACTCACTCATGAGCAAGTGCCAGGTTTTAAGACACATAACACTTTGAAATTCACAAGTGCTGTATTTATGGACATGAACACAATTTGAAAAAATCTCTTGCTTATGTGAACCATAGTAACTAGGACGCATGGCTTCCCACCTGCTGACACAGTCATGAGTGTCTGTACAGATGCCCGACCATGCCAAATGTAACACAAGGTGAAAATAATGAATGCCTCTAACCAAAGAAGCATCTAAAATATACACAATTGCTTGGATTTAAAAAAAAAAAAAAATTTTCTCCCATTTCTAGTGCAATAAATCCTACGGTGAAAATACTGCAGATTGTATTGATGAAAAATGACAATGCACAGACATATTAGATTCTGATCTATTTTGAGAACTCTCTGAAAGGCATCGCTTTATGACATAGGTAAACAGTCATGATATGATGAAATTGCATATTTCATATGGTTTTCTGCTGTGCAGGACATATTGGGAAATAAGATATGTTCAAAAAGAATCCCTTCAGACAGTATATGTGGTGTCTGGCGCAAAGCCTGACTGCTGCTTCAAACATCATCAAAGTCCTGACAGCATTTTTTGTGTTTTTTTGTCTCCTTGCTAGCCAATGCAGCCATTCTCTGACAGTACTGGAGAGCCTGAGAGGCGTGTGTATAGATGTAAACTTGAATCTATTCCTTTTGTCATAAAAATGCTGTAAGCATATTTTCCTGGGAGGAAATAATGGCAATAGAAGGTGAAGTTAAAGTGACTCAGGAGTGGGGAGTCCACTTTGTGTTCTCCAGGGAAAATGAAGGAGGCAGAGTTCACTAGAGTGTGAGCTTGATCCTGCATTGTTGTGAGCAGAAGCAGATTATATATAGGGGAAAAGGGGGACGCCTGATGAATAGTGACTTCAGCCTTATTCTCTGGAGGCCATGACTATAGAGTATGCTGGGAACTGGCATGGAATTAATGAAAAACCCTGTCAACAAGTATAATGAAAAATTCTGGGCTGATATGGAATGATGTTTAAAATGTGTCACTGTGCCATAAGCAATGATCATACCTTTTGTGTGTGTGTGTGCGTGTGTGTGTGTGTTTGTGTGTGTGTGTGTGTGTGTGTGTGTGTGTGTGTGTGTGTGTGTGTGCATGTGTGTGTGTGCATGTGTGTGTGTGTCTGTTTATGGACATGTCGACACATGACCTAAAAACTATTTCTTGTTGCGTGAACCTGCTTTTCAAAAACTCATAATAACCGAACACGACATGTAAGAAATCATACACTAAAAATCAATGCGTTTATCAAGTTGATTTTTTTTTTTTTAGTCAAGTAAAGCCAAGTTCATCTATACAGCACATTTAATTTGACAAAAACAAACTCAATGTTCTTGAAAATAGAAGGTAAATGTCAGACACTCGATTGCAGACCTGAGGTTTTCCCGACTGTTAGTTCAAACCATCGACATGAAAAAGCAGACCTGGTCGTTTTGTGAATTTGATATATACACCATATTAGCATTGTCTTTAGTTCCAAATTGTTACAAAATTGAATAATTTAAAAGGTTTGAGGTTGAACTCGTATCCTCAGTGGATTTCTGTCATCTAAACTGTACAACATTTAATGTTTTCTCTCCAACATACCGAATTCCAGGCATAAGAATTTCACACACAATTAATATAGCTATCAATCTTTATAATTGCAAAACCGTATCACATCCTCAAGCAGTACTGGACCTGTGGGAATAGGAATAAGGCTTTAGGGCAGGATTACAGTTGATAGCACAGACAGGCGCTCATCCACCGTGATGACCTGAGGCTAAAGCATTACGCCGCTAACTGACTTCAGTCTGACGTTGCCTAACCTTAGCAGCAGTCAGTCAATCAGTCTGTCAGTCAGGCTGTAGGACTGTCCTCTTGGCGGGTTCATAAGAAAAGATAGGGTGTCTGTGAGATTATTCCTCCTTTCCCAGTAGCATATTAGCTCCTAATCTTTAACTTCTCCTGGCTCATTCTCAGCAGGATGAGGTGTCGTTGAGGGCAGCGACAGATGGAGAGAGGGATGGTGGAGGACTTTGCAGAAGAGGGAGTAAATATGTCAGTCACTCCAGGCGCTGAGAGATTTTTCCTCAAGAGTATGGAGGCAAAGTCAACAAGCTGAAAGCCTCTCTCGCTCTCTCTAAAGTCTCTACATCCAAAACATGTAGACCTATGACAACGCCTGAACACATGCCTGCTGGATATGAAGGAGTTTAAATAAAACGTTTCCTTATCATCACATGCACACAGGGGTTTTGATTCATGTGCACAACCTGTATTTCAAAAAGGTTTGCATATCAAAAGCATTTTTTCATCGTCTTAAAAAAACGATGCAAATATGCAGAAAATCAAGGACTCAGTCAGATAAGTGGATTAAAAATAGACTCCATTCTGCTGTTTGACTTTGACGTTGATGTCTCAGTGCATTAAGTTTGCCCTTTGGCCATCATGAGGGGGATTATGCCACCAGTCAGGATCTATTTGTTTACGCAAATCATCACTTGATAGCCCCCCCACCCCCAACCCCCCACCTTGGCAGAATATATCAACTGAGATGAGGGTGTCCTGCATTCAAATCATAGCTGGCAGCTTGATGTCCATCATATGATATAATGAACTTGGTTGTACTGCAAGAAACAAAATAATAGAAAAATATAGACAATGTGGGTTAATGTGGAAGTTGATTAGATTAGGCAGATGTGCTCTGCAACTCCACTCAACGAGGCTTCATAATTATTGCAAATATGGCAGGAATTCTTTTTATTCTAAAGCTTTGGATTATTTGCCAAAGAATCCCTTGCTGCATTGCGAGAAAAGAGAAATCAAAGAGCCAAACTTCTAGCACAACCTTAATAATTTAGCAGCCTTCTACAGAACTAGGAACTCATTTAGATGAGGACAAAAGGCAATCGTGCGTCGCCCTGGTCGGATCAAAGGCAAATCATTAATTCAGAGGCTCCCTTGTAGTCAGATCTGGTGTTTTATTGCGACTTATTCCTTAAACTGTCTTCACAGTCGCCAAAGACTGCTGAGACAAAGCAATTCTATTCCTCCTACAAGGGCACCACTAAACCCAAGTTTAAATTGAATGCCCCAAAATAACAGTTTAATTATGTGACTATCTGAGAGGCTTTCATGTTTTCAAATGAATCAGGGGGGCTGTGATAACTGATTCTTTCATCGATGCAAAAGTGATAGGAAGCCACGGAAATTAGCTCATATGCCAGAGACATTAATTATATTTCTTATAATTATGTAGAATATCCCCAGATCACCCCGATCCCTGCCAGATAAATTTAATTAGAGGATCAATTCAACTTCACATGCACTCTCCAAATCTTTATAAAGCGCTCCTTCGGACGTTAGGAGATGTCTTGGTTTTTAATATTTTACCGTCAGAAGACAAATCTCCAACACAGCAAGCACAAAGCTGCGTGGAATTATAGCTTTCAGCCTCTCCGTGTCTCCTGTTTAACTGAGTGATTTTATCGCAATCCAAATATGAATCAATAGGAGCATTTCACAGGCATACCGGCTCCAAATCACATGTTTGAATTATTCAGAGCAGTCCATTACACCTGATGACAGCCACTCAAAGCAATCTGCCATCAAGTGAATGAGCTTGATACACTTCATGAAGGCTACCTACTGCTAATGAATGACTAGAATTGAACAGATCACCTCTCTAAGCAGAGGCATTAAATTGAATCTGAAAGCTCAAAGGTTTATTAAAGTTATTCTGTGGAGTATTTGCCTGACTAATAATATAAAACCCAACTCGTTCATCAATTAAGGATTTACAAGAAAACACAGTACAGCGCAAACCGAGCACTGATATGCTACTCTCAAAATGCTCATAAGCTTTGAACAGAAAAGGCAGAAAGAAAATATCCTCAAAATAAAAAATCATCTTTGTATTTTTATTAAAATAAGCACTGACTGCAGCAATCATAAACCCTTCCACAAAAAAAAAAACATGTGCAAAATCATTTCGTTTAGCACATTCAATTTCTCTCAAAACATCCTGAGCAACAGCATTACCCATAATGACCACATTTAACATATGTCTAACGACTGAGCGGTTCACAGGGCTGTACTAAACTTAATTAAGGAAAGAAATGAGCCATTTTTAAAGACCATAGTGATGTCTTTCTCGTGATGTGAGCTTACTGTATGTCGTGTAAAAATGTTACCTTCCTTTAATGTTTTTTTTCTGTGGTATCACCTGTTTAATGATGACAAAGAGACAAAGGTGTTGGGTTTTTTTTTTAGGTAATGAAAGGGTCACTTTATCCTCAAATAATGTGTCAGCAGTTTCATTTGCTCAAAGTTCGCTAAAAGGATCATATTTTTTATTTGTGCGATTTGCCCTGACAGAACAGGAGATTTCCACTCAGCTTACTACCATCTCTTTCACTCCGGGAACAGTGACAAACCTGTCAGCTCCATTTGTCCTAATCAGCTCTCAGTGGGCTGTGCCAGCCACGGGAACGTCAGTGAGAATAACAATCACACTAGAAAGTAGCACACAGGGAAGATGAGCCTTTGAACGATAGTCTGTGCCCTCTGCACAGCTCCATACCTGCTGCACTGTCCCTCTTCGACCTTGAGCTCCACACATCACAGCTTCCTCCACCGCTCAGGATCATCTCCTAGCTCAGATTGCTTCAATCATGTTCATCTGCTGTGGCATTAGGAAGTGTCTGACAGTAACATTTGGCTTCAGGCTCTACAAAGTAAGTCTATATTCTATATGACGGTAATTTAACACAGCATGCTCAATTGTCCATCCATCCATCCATCCAACCATTTTCTACCACTTATCCTGTAAAGGGTCACAGGGGGGTGGAGCCTATCCCAGCAGCTTTCGGGTGAGAGGTGGGGTTCACCCTGGACAGGTCGCCAGTCCATCACAGGGCCAACACATAGAGACAGACAACCATTCACACTCACAGTCACACCTACGGTCAATTTAGAGTATCAATCAACCTCGTCCCCTCTTGATGTCTTTGGACTGTGGGAGGAAGCCAGAGTACCAGAGAGAACCCACACAGGAACAGGGAGAACATGGAGACTCCACACAGAAAGATCCCATGCCTGAGCCGGGGCTCAAACCCAGAACTTTCTTGCTGTGAGGTGACAGTGCACCATATACAGTATGTGGTGGTGCAGTGCTAACCACTGCTCGGGCTCAGGCATAGGTTTGCATGTTCTGCCTGTGTGGGTTCTCTCTGGTACTCCGGCTTCCTCCCACAGTCCAAAGACATCAAGAGGGGACGAGGCTAATATAAATACTCTATATGCAGAGGGAGAGATATCATGTTAAGTGCCATAAAAACTGCATTAGTATATGGAGAGATGTTTTAATGTCACTCTATAAATTTAAGTCGTCACCCTCTGTGAACGAAGTGTGACATTGAATTTTCATTTGTGTAAGTATATGGTGAAGAAAGAATAATCTGCCTTCTCACCCACAGACACGGCCAACTGTGTTCGTACAGATGCCCGCCCAAGCCCTGGATAACACAGGGAACAGAATCAGCCGCCCCCTTGTTTGCAGGTAGCACATGAACCCCTTTATGACTAAATAATATCACAATAGTTGTCAGGAGTTATATAAACAGCCATCAGGTTACAGCTAAGAATATATTGAGAGTTTCAAAATAGTAATTTAGTGACAAATTTTTTGCCAAATTACATTTCACTAACAAAGTAACTGATTTGTTACACTGGAAAGCGACACTGTTGATGAAACAGTTAATACTGGAGGTTCAGAACAGTGAACGGGGTAATCTAGGTATACTGGTCCCCGCATTTTTTCCCTTATGTAATGTGCCAAAATGTTGCTTTGTGGTTTGCACATCCCTTTTTCCATATAGAAAATTTACCATTAGACTCATAACTTGGTCGGTATGTTACTGATGTGTGCTATCTCACTCCAGCGTCTATCCATCCATCCATTTTCTATACCATTTATCTGTCGAAGGTCGGGGGGGGGGTGGGGGCCTGGAGCCTACCCCAGCTGACATTGGGTCGCCAGTTCATAGCAGGGCCATCAGGAGAAATTAGGTGTTCAGTCTCTTGCTCAAGGATACTTCGATATGGTCACGGGGGGAAGTGATGATCGAACCAGCGAGCCTTCAGTTGCTAGACAGCCACCCTACCAGCCTTGTCAAAAATGGTTCAGATATACATGAGCAATCGTACAGCGTGATGAAGTCATCAGATTTTTTTCCCCCACTGACTCTCATTCACTACCCATTGTTCCTTCAATCACTGTATGTTTACCCAAGTAGCGAATAGTGTTTGAGGTGCAACCTTTAAGTGTTAGAGTGTTGATAGAGCTCACTTTGGACCTGTGACTAGTGAATCATGACCTGATCAAATGTCATTGACGATGTAGAGAGTGAGGAGAAGGAGACAATCATGTCTCAGAACGATACATCCAAGAATGAGTTTGTCATTCAACACATTACGAACGTGCACGACACAAACCACTGTTAGCTGGTTAGTTTCACATATTTTCCATGAAAATTTTCCGAAATGTTTGTTGTGTCCAAGTTTCCCTGACACAATACAAACCCGTCTTTCGACTGACCATTGAAGGTGTCCTAGCCCCTTGTCATTCGGTGTTGTGTCGTGTTATGAAAAGCATCAGCAAAGGTAAAAGCAAGACAGAGGGAAGGAAGTAACTCAAAGGCTAATTAATTCCTTTACTCTAAACTCTGATCACATTTGTAGCATCAACACCTCTACACCCTTAGTCCTGCATCAGTTATGCAAATGACAGCCATTACACATGAATAGCAGCCTTCCTGAAATGAGGATGGGCAAGAAGCAAAAATGAAAAATGGGGGAGGCTGAGATATGGAAGCCACTGAGCCTTGAAATGATTTAATTTAAGTGATGAGGAGTTGATTTTGATACGTTTGCATTTTAATAATGAAACTATGACTGCCTCGGGGGTCCAGCTGTAAAAAAAAAAAAAAAAAAAAAAGAGGCATGCTTGTCAACCAATAAATAGATAAATACATATGCTACTGTAAGACAAAAGTGAGGCTGGAGCTATGTGGCTGAATATTACGTGTGTGTGTGTGTTAGTGTTTGTGTGTGTGTGTGTGTGTGTGTGTGTGTGTCACTCTAAATAAGGTGCTCCTGTGAGTTTTATGACTCCAGTGGAAAAAGGTTTCAGCCCATTATTTAGGATTTTTTAGATTTTTCCAATATGCCAACTCTGGGGTGTGGATGCATATTTAATGAGGTTTTTGCCTCAGTGCGATTCTAGGCTGAGTAGGATTTCAGCCTTCTGTCATTTTGAGTGGTTGTGCTACCTCACGGCACCCTGCAGTTGGACGTGGTAATAACTTTATGTCTCAGCCCCAAAGCATTGCTGATCTTATTAGGTTTATGACTTCTTCAGCTGCTGTACTGTTAAAAACCCATCATATTACCGTATTTTCCGCACTATAAGGCGCACCCAAAAACCTTGAATTTTCTCAAAAACCGACAATGCGCCTTATATGTGGATCAATATTGGTTCATTATGGCTACCGTAGTCAGGGGGCGTCGCCGAAGTAACCGCGGTAAAAACGGTATCGTCACTGAACTGCCAGACAACAACGGCAACACTGACTCGGATAATGACGACTTTGACGAGACGGAACCGGGCACGTTGGATGCCGTACTCGCCCAACTGTTCAACTCGGACACTGAAGAGGAAGAATGCGATGGATTCGTGGATGAGGAATGAACTGAAAGAGTGAGCTTTACGTGTTTCTTTCACGTGTTTACAACTGAACGAGGCTTGGGAGATATTGTGAATATGGACATTAACGTTTGGACAACGTTGAGTTATTTAGATATTGTTATTTGCACTATTTCGAGAGTTACTATATCGTGATTGCACTAGCGTTTGATTTACTGACTGTTTCTTTTACGTGTTTACTGAATCAGGGAAAAGTTCCCCTCCCCGTTTGTGAATGCACTATCTTGTTTTGGGAGTGAACGGAGTTGTCAGAACGTTGGTTTGTATTCTACGAATAAAGTTTGACCGACTGACTTATCTGACTGTTTTGTTGACGTTCCCTTTAGCGCAGCTCCATCTAGTGGATGCATAACGCAACCCCAGCCACTACAGTCGTTTAGATTCTATGCGCCTTATAATGCGGTGCGCCCTATATATAAAAAGTTTTAAAATAGGCCATTCTTTGAGGGTGCGCCTTATAGTGTGGAAAATACGGTATATAATTTACTAATACACTTAGGGCTTTATTATGCATAACTATTTGTTTATCACACGTTTTTACGTTCTTGAAATTACAGACCAAGTTAATAACAGGTCAGCAACCATTTTATTCCTTCAGTCAAACTGATTTTTGTGACAGTTTACAAAAGAAGTGGTATGTAGGTGTTTTGACAACCCTATTGATAGTGTCACCATGTGAGGAGTCTTCCAAGATTGCCAAGACTTGGGACTTTGGCAGAGCATAAAAAAGGAGCTGAAACACTTCATCCAAAAAATGAAGGTGTAAATAACCAGTGATCAAATATATTTTCTGCACTATCGTAGAGCTTGACATACTGTTATTATATACTTCCACATGTCTCAATCATTTGATCTATGCAGCGTAATTGTTTTGCGCCAAGAGTGATCTATTTCAGTAACAAACCAACTTGTCATTCAGAAGAAAGGACAATTTGTGTTTGATTTGTACATAACAAATCAAAAGTAAGTCATTTTTTATAACTTTATAGAAACTACAGGCCTTATTTTCAAGTTCTTATATGGGCAAGAAATAAAGCTTTTAGTTTACTGACAGTTTTATTGTTTTTTTTCCAGAACACCTGTTGGTTTTAGGGGGTTATTAACATAGACATCATATGCTTTTGGAGGTCTGAATTGTGGTGAACTTCAATTGCATGACCCAAGTAGTTATTTAGGTTTACCTTCGAGGTCTACCGAAATTTATCTCTGAACATGCAAATTGATGACAAAAAGGCAAAAAGAAACCCAGTGTCAGAAAGTTTTCAAAGCTATCCTGCTAGCCTATTAGCAAGAGGCTAGCAGAGATAGCATCTTTCAAAATAAAAGGTGATGCTTTACACTATGTGTAATTTTTCATAAACACAATGCTCTGTATGTAATACAGCACAGTGACATCTCACCCCTCCACACTTACTGTAATACAACAGAAGTTAAGAGGTCAAGAAAATGACAAACTGTGCTAAATTCTTAACTGAAGAAAAAGGTTACCCTATTTGTCCGAATTTATTGCTGTATTATTATTATTATTATTGGCCCCGCTAAAGAGTGGGTGTAAGAATTCAGCTGACCGATTAATTTTTCACATTATACTTTAGATAAATGTTTAGGAAACAAGTTAAAGTTTCATTATTAACTGTAAACAGCAGAACTGCAGCCTGAGAGGGGAGGATCCCCTTTCATTATTGTGGTAGGATAAGAAAAAAGTTCTTCATGTATTATAATATGTTATTATCAGGCCTATACTCAAAAGACATTATAACATTATTAAAAAAAAACGTTTTAATAGCATGAAAGGGACTTTGCAAACAGTTTGAATTCAGGCCACAGGGAATGAATATCAAATCAAATCTTCCTCGCATCAAACGTGATCTCTGTGGGGTCACTCTGCTGGAGGGCAGATGATTAGATGTTGAGAGCTTATTCTAGGGCAGGGTCATCCATGGTTTGTGAAACTCTAGAAAGGCGTAATGAGTGAAATATCCCTCTGAAATGTCCCTCTATCGGGGCACATTCTGTAATGTGATTTGCTCAAAGGAATAGGTCATCACTTAACGTCTGTAAGATTTACTATCGTCCATTTCCTGTCGAGCCAGCGGAGGACTAATGGATGCTTTACATTCTTTCATGAGTTCTTGCAGTGTTGTACATTATGTGTGATGTGTGAAGTGTCTCTTTACACAGGTCTTCACTGTCTTCTGCTGTCACACTCATTCTTTCATCCCGCCTCTTTTGTATTTTGCACAGTATTGAAAACAAGAAGTATTTATCCCTATAATCTCCTTTACCTACAGCTGACTATTGCTGAAAACAACCTAACAGCTCACAGTATTTGTTCTTCACACAAACAATTCTGTTCCCGACCAGACCCACGTAGTGCCATCAGTCGAGGGTCTGCAGGGTGGAGAGGATGGGTGTTATTACCTGCAATCACTCAGGGAGATGGTCTTACATCCAGTTGTAGAGGCAAGTGTTGAGACCTGGGTGTATATAAAATGCATGAAACTAGTGCAAAGTTTGTTTGTCTTTTTTTTTTTTTATCCTCTTCACTTGAGTCAGATTTAACCTTTTTGTATACTGTTTTTTTTGTTGTTGCAGTATTTCAATGTCAAAACATACACAATACTTTACTTTAAAGCTTTAAAAGGTTAAACTAAATAGCAACTGCAAAAAATAAACGAAAAGTCTACTGAATGTTTTCGGGACATCAACTGTGTGTGACCTCGAAATAAGGGAGACAGTCTAACAATACAGTACTTACAGCTCGAATGCATTAATTATACATCTCTGCTTTTGCATCTCTGTTGCATTCTGTTATTTACCGTTAAAGTCGGCATTCTCGGCATAGCTGATCACTTGTGAACAAGCAAAAACACTTACTCTATTAATGGAGTTAAATGCCATGAATCTTTTAAAATGTCAGCGCCCTCGATTTTGAACAAAGTGAGTGCAACCAGGTGCTGAAAAGATCCATATTCAGTTTAGTCTGTTTAATCTGTCTGAATTTGTGTACATGAGGGGCTTCAGTAAACACTGAACATGAGTGTGATTGTGAAGCGCTTTTTTTCTGTTATGACTATGGAATTAAAATAATTCATGCGTAAAAACTCAAGCGCAAACAAAATCAGTTCCCCCCTCTGTGCCACTGGAGCAGAAAATGTTCCTTTGCAACATGGCAGATTACATTCTTGCTTTATGCTGCACTGATGTTGTTTGAACTTCTACATCTTTATACAAATCTTCAATAACATTATTACCACTGTTGTCTTCTCAATTACTGTCAGTGCTCAGAATGCATTCAAAGTTTGATTCCAAAGCATGGGCATTTAAATATTTCCATTCCTCCTCTTTTTCTTCTTCTACTACTTCTTCTCATTATTATTATTATATTATTATTATTATTAATAATAATAATAATAGTAATAATAATATTACTCCAATATTTAATTATATACATGTTACATCATCTACAATTCTGAGACACAATTTTTTAAATGATGATTTTAATGAAGATTTGAAAAATATGTTATGGATACCATAAGTCCATATTATGTAGGAAAGGGACCTGTTTTTGTGGGGTATTTTCACCTTTGCTGAGGATATTGGTTGCTGTGGTGCAGCTTAAATGTATTCAACAGAAACATATTTTTATGAAACTTAGTGGCATTCTGCCTGTGCTCATATCAAGCTCACATCTTTAAAAATCGTATTTGTGACCTATTATAGATTAAATGTGTGGCATTTTAGTGTATGAACTACAGACTGTTTGGGACATAGAGGACTCAAATGCATGCTCTTATAGATGCTAAGGTTGCTGGATGAACTCAAAATCATGCAGGTTAACTGGGTTACGCATTGACCTTCAAAGTTTATTAAATATGTAGACTGCACAAAATGTTGCACATGAAAACATGTACAAAATTATTCAACTTTTGGCAGTAGCTGCAGGGAAGGTGACATTTTACTTATGGAGGTGGACCACAGCCTGGGAAGTGTGATCCCTGAGGCGTAATTTCAACATAGCTTTGAGATGCTATTTGAAGGACAGGGTTAACTTTCAGCTCTTGGCTTTCATCTTCAAAAATGCTGCTGTTCAGCTCTATCCCTTGGATCCCCTATATGGCTCAGTGGAAGATTTCATATATATATATATATTTTTTATATATATATATATATATATATATATATATATATATATATATATATATATATACACACACACACACACACACACATCTATCCAATTTTCCATCGCTTATCCTGTTAAGGTTCACGGGGGGGGGGGGGGGGGGGGGCTGGAGCCTATCCCAGCAGCCTTCGAGGTGGCAGGGTATACACACACACACACACACACACACGCACACACACATATATATATTTATATATTTTTATATATATATATATATATACAGTATATAGATTTTTAATTTTTTAAAATTTATTTGCATTGTTATGTATAAAATTATATTTGCGAGATAAAAGCCTTTAGAAATAATATGAAATATTCTTTTCAGTGTGGTGAGTCCACATTTCTTTTTAGTGTGTTGTGGGAATCATTACATTAGTCATGATTTTTATTAGCTAAGTTCTTGGAACAGCACAGAAATGCTTGATATTTCTTTCTTTCAGTTTTTGAATACTGTGTTTTCCTAAAGTTCTTCTACTAAAGCTGTCTTGGCTTCGTTCAGTGGTTTGTAGTGCACACGCGTTTCAGTTGTTAACATGACACACTTGTTTCACTAAAATGAATTTGCAGTGCAGAAATCAATATCAAATACAAATCCACACCACCAACTGTACTGATATCTAGAAGAAGAGAGTGCTTGGTGGATATTTGCTATGTGTTTTTTATCTATTTGATTCTTTTTAGGAAGAAACGGCTTCATATCAACGGCTTCATATGTAGTTGTGTTGTAACAACAACAAGAATATACATACACACACAGACACACAGACACACACACACACACACACACATATATATAATCTTCTAGTTGTTATTATACTGTGTATTATTTTTGATAACTGTGATGAGTTATTATATATTTATATATTATATAAATTTAACAAATTTGTCTCCATTTACTTTTTGTTCCATTGCTTCTGTCTTTTGACATTTATGTAGAATCTCCATTTTCCATTTATTATTTTGTCATCAAGCTGCTCTGTTGGACAACCCAAAGACGCTTATTCAGTGGCTTCAATATTTCTTTTCTCTTACTGCGCTTTTTCCAAGCAGCTCCTGTTAGCTTAGCTTGAGGTAGCTGTTGGAGTGAGCAGGAAGTAGCGTTAACTACAATGGTGAGCTGCTGAGCTAGTCAGCTTTTCTGTTCAGGGACAGCTAAACTCCCATCAATCAGTCAGCCTGCAATGTCTTACTGTGGACATTGTCTTATGCTTACTGGATAGCTATCACCCAACCCTCTTTGGGAAGCGTATCACTCAGGTATATACTATAATCTGCTTCTACTTGGCTACAGTGTTTACCTGGAAGTTGAGAACCAAACTTTGATACTATGTGAAGTGAGTATGAATACTTGGGTACTAATATATATTATACAAATGTGACGTATTACTACTTATCGAAAGTGAGGACCAACTATTTATTTTTTAGTCGTCCATTTTTCTTTAAAAGTATTTAAATTTAAGTCTTATGTTCTACAGGTACGTTGCTTGTCGCTATGGTGGGGAACTTGTTTTGTGTGTGGTGAAAAAGATGAACCAGAAGAAGATCTAACTGTAAATAGATGTTAGGGGGCATATGTTCATGTACACTAACACAACAGCAGTCCAATTACATGACTTCTAACTATAGCCACATGCGCATAAACCCACTGACCACAGCACCAGATAACAGTGCCTAAACGCAATTGCCCCATAGAGGAAACTAATTTCAGCCATCTGTTTTATTATGTTCTACTTTCCTGTCTTGTCTCCTTGGCTCCTCCTTCTGTCATACCCCCCTCCATACTGTGTGTTCAATCCAGCATCCTATATGTTGCCCTTCAGTAATGCCTCACCTGCCATCACGGCGTCTGCTAAGAAATGCCGCAAAAGGGAAACCTTTGTCCCTCTTGTCTGCTTTTAGATCGGTTCTCTGGTTACTCGTGTTGTTGTACTGAAGGTTTATTGATGAGCGACGTATCTGAGGCTGGGCCAGCTAGTTGATCATTGTTGATCACACACATTCAGCTTCTAAATTATGTTAAGACTTGTATATTTACTAGTGCTATTGTTTTTGTTTGGTAGTTTCTGTTCTTGACAATTTCATTAGATTATTTTTACAAAGTAACATCTTCACCCTTCGTTCCTCCCTTGTTAGCAACTGCCGTTTTTAAGACACACAACCAGGTTGAAACTCATGTGTTGTTTTTTTTTTACATCAAAATATCTTATCTTACTGAAAAACCCAGTAACTTTGAGATGAGGAAACTGAACTTCAACAAAGCTTCTGTGCTTAACAACTCATACCCGAGCCACTCTTTCTTGTAATACACTTCCCCTTAATGATTTGGAGTGTGAAGTTTAAAATTAGGGTTTATATTTTACATAAATATAGATGGAAATGGATGGAAGTATGGACGGATGATATTTTACAACTGGTTGAGATGGTTAATGTAACCTCACATGGACTTATTTTACATGTTTGCACCCACTGCAGGGGTTCACAGCAGAATCAGCACTGGAATTTTAGACATAGAAGGTTGAGCCAGCTTAGGTAAATTGACATCTGCTTGAGTTGTTTTTCAGTTTCAGGTCATAAAGTGCTTAGTACTGGAGTTTCAGTCTCTTTCTGCTACAATAGGTGAGGTCAGCTGACACAGGTCACTTCCTCAATTGATTGCCCAAGTGAAATCAGACAGGGGCGGGTCAGACGGGCACAATTACTCAAGTTGGGAACAGCTGTGACTAACTCCGGTATATAACTGCACAAGCTGTGCTGGAGCATCAGAGAAAGGGCCATCCCTTGCGTCAGCCCATATCGTGTGAAGACCTGCAAGTCTACTTGTGCGACTCCAATGAGCAAGGATACCACCTGCTGCTCCTGTCTGTCTAACTATCCACACTCCAACCAGTTTAGCACTCCATGTGCCTTACATATATTCTGGTGATTTATGGGTACAGAAAAAGATGCACCATCCATAGAAGGAGAAATCCCCAAAACCTTTCTGAACCCAAGAAATGCCATCCTTGCCCGTCCTCCATCACCTTCAGTCACTAGAATTGTCTGTGCACAGTCAATAAGACAGAATTTATCAGTTCACTGATGAAACTCTCAGATATTCAGGTCCTAGCCCTGACTGAGACATGGATCTGCCCAGAAAACACAGCTACACCAGCTGCAATCTCTGTGTCTGCTACACTATGTCATACACCTCACTCTGATGGATGAGGAGGTGGTACAGGCATGCTCATTTCAGACACTTGAATATCCATCCACCTATTGTCCACCGGTTATCCTGTTAAGGGTCGCGGGGGGGCTGGAGCCTATCCCAGCAGCCTTCAGGTGAGAGGCGGGGTACACATGACAGTCAGTGGCACACCACTGATTGTCATGGGAGACCATTCACATTGAAAAGACACAGTCAAATGACTTTCTGGTGCTCCTCTCCTCTTTTGACCTCAAACTGGCTCCTTGTCCTCCCACTCACAAAGCTGGTGAAGTCCTTGACTTGGTATTGACTTGTAACTGCTCCACAGCAGATGTGACAGTTTCCCCACTAGACCTTTCAGACAGTTTCCTGATACAATACTCCGGCACTTTTCCGTAAATGCAGGCACCTCCACTGATGGTTTCCTTTCCCAGTTACCTGAAGTCCCTAAAAGCAACACAACTTTGGTGTGTGCTTCCATGCCTGACCACACACATTTCTCTTCACTTTCTATTAGGAAGGCTACAGAAACACTCGATTCCTCTCTGGCATCCTCTCTGGACAAACACTGCTCCTTGGTGTCTAACCCAGCCAATAAAAATGCATCGTCCAAGGCTCTCTGAAGTTCAGAGAGAACAAAGACCATGACTCAAGGCAGCAGAGAGAAAGTGGCATAAATCCCCAGAACTCACTGATTTGTCCTTCTACCAACAAAGACTTACTTTAACTCCTCACTCTCTCCTTCAACCACTCAGCCCTCCACAGACTCCGGACATGTTTGCCTCCTTCTTCACTGAGAAGGAGGCCACCATCAGCAACCAATTCTCTGAACCTGACCAGCTCAGAGAACACCAACAACAACCTGCTACTGCTACCTCACTCTGCTCTTTTGCTCCTCAAAGCAAGGATGAGGTTTCCAGACCTCTCCTGAACTCAAAACCTTCAACCTGTCCTCTCGATCCAATACCTACCAACATCCTGCAGACCATCCTGTCCACAATCAAACCTGCAGTCACACATTGTCAGTTCCTCCTTGGAAACCGGTGTCTTCCCCACTGCTTTTAAGCAGGTCACCCTGCTCCTCAAAAAGCCCAATCTCAACTCAGCCCAGTTTGAAAATTACAGGCTGGTCTCACTTCTGCCATTCCTGTCCAAAGTACTTGAGTGTGCAGTCTTAAACCAAGTGTCAGAGCATCTGCAGAAGAATAACCTGATTGACTCCAATCAGTCTGGGTTTGGACGTGACCACTCCACTGAAACTGCACTCCTGTCACAGAATCACAGCAACTGGCTAGAGCTGCTGATCAGACCTCTGTGCTACTGCTGCTACCTGTAAATGGTAAATGGACTCAATTTTATATAGCGCTTTTCTACCTTAGCGGTACTCAAAGCGCTTTACAGTGTCATCTCATTCACCCATTCACACACACACATTCACACACTGATGGTGGAGGCTACCATGCAAGGCGCCAACCTACTCATCAGGAGCAATTATGGGTTCAGTATCTTGCTCAAGGACACTTTGACATGGTCACCGGGGTCGGGGATCGAACCAGCGACCCTTTGGTTGCTAGACGGCCACTCTACCCCTGAGCCATGCCGCCCACCTTATACCTGTCTGCTGTCTTTGACACTGCGAACCATCAAATTCTCTTCTCCACACACTCTGACTTTGGCATCTCAGGATCTGTCCTGTTGTGGTTTAAGTCGTACCTCACAAGGTAGATCCTTCAGAGGCGGGGAGTAGTGTCTGAATCACATGACTTATTGACAGGGGTCCCCCAGGGGTCAGTGCTTGGTCCCCTACTCTTCTCTTTATACACCACCTCACTCGGTGCTATAATTTGCTCACATGGCTCTCCTACCTCTGCCATGCTGACAACACTCAGCTTTTCCTGTCTTTCCTGGCTGATATCTCCACATGGATGAAGGAACACTGCATTCAGCTAAATCTGTCCAAAACTGAGCTCATTGTCTTTCCAGCACGTCCTCAACCACAGATGTTGATGTTCTGCTAGACTCAAATCAACCCGTGTTCAGGGAACTCCTAGGCCCTTAAATCTGACCCTTCTCCTCTTTGTCCTCAGGGGTAGAATGAGTCAGAAGGTTTAAGATCCAGCTCTTAATGAATACTTGCACTGAAAATGTTGAATATTGAATGTGTTGAATGTTGAAAGATGTTGTTGATGTTTAATTATTGGTTGTGGTCAGATGTGATTAAATCATATTACGGAAAAAAAACAAAAAAATGGGACTTCTTCTGCCACTAGATGGCAGCACCTGAAGCCAATCAAACTTGAAGCACTTTGTTGTACTTATTAAAGCTTTCCCTCCAGTTTAAATTCTTGCTTGTGTTCTGCATCACTTTGGACGAAAGCGTCTGCCAAATGGAATTGCAGGATCCTGATTCATCCACAAACACATAAACTTACATGGTCTAATGAAGTGTGTATATCGGCAAGCTAAAGAATTGACTGGATTCAAATATCAAAGACTCTCCATTGACAGACTTGCAGCTCTCATGCACAGACATTGTTATCCATCATGCTCAGGCTATATTAAACATTTCTCACAAGCTCGCAGTGAAGTGAAGCATATCGCCTTGCAGAATCACTAAGGTATGTCATCTAAGCTAAACACATATCTCACCACGCTAGATTGTGCCTTTGTGACGTACAGACGAGAGAAATTCAGAAATGTCAAAGTGAACTTTAAAAACCAGAAATATCACCGCTTAAAGAATCAGTGAATTATGGCATTTATCAATAACACCCTGAGTCCTAGCCACACATATATATATATATATATATATATATATATATATATATATATAAAACCATCATTTTGTGCTGCGAGCCGGTGAATGTCTTCCATTAATGTGCTGCTCCTGTGGCTGTCAGCTTTAATCAAATGAATAAATCCTGTCACTGTTTTTTCCACAGATACATCAAGCCCATTCAAGCCAGAGGGCAATTTTTTTATTTTATTTTTTTACACTTTTATTTTATTACTTTTCTTCATAATATACAGCTTTGATCAAGGACTGTGTTGGTTTGTCAGCAGGATCTTTACAAAAATAATGGACGGATTTAGAAGAAATTTGGTGGAAAGATAGTACGGGGGCAACCCCCCCCCCCACACACACACACACACACACACACACACACACTCATCTCTCCCAATCACACATACACACTGTACATAAATACACCAACACTTCAAACTGACATCACAAACACATCATATACTGTATGTACGGGTGAGCGATCTTCCATTGTGTATGTACATACTTTAGCACTTAACTGATATTGATGCTCTTCTTATACAGTGCTTCTCCTTCTATTCGCTGTTCTTTTTATATGGTCTTAGATGTGTCTTTTGTTTGCATATATACATAATTTTTCAGATGTGATGTGCCCACTAGTCTTAGATACCCTCTCCTAAGAGTTTTATGGATGTAACAATAAATCTGATTCTGATAAGGAATTAGTAGTTTTATATTGAACCAGTTTCACCCAGACAATTTTCTGGCCCTTTTAGTCATGATTTATGACGGAGGTATTCTTCTCTATCAAAGGTATATTATCAGGTATAGACAGCGAAACTGCATGGACCATCTCCTGTCAGGAATAAAAGTTTTGCAAGATCAAGAAAACATAATGAGAGAAAGTCATCATGGAAATGTATTTAGATTTTAACTGGAAGATTGATTCCCTCATTGATGATGATGATGATGATGATGATGATTACGGAGTTTAAGTTGCTGATCAGTTGTGTCCATTTTGTCTGGACTAATCTGCATTGTGCATTTTGTTGTCCTTTTCTGAGAATTGATGCCTTGTAAAATTTTGGGAAAAAGTAGATGAGATTCAACTATTTAATTGTTGTTCTTTGAATTAAATCAATTACAATGTCCATTATAACACAAAGACATCACATTTATAATAATTTTCTTTAATCTTAGAATATATAGTCAATGCCTCATAATTGTTCAGGACAGCATTTCTTGTCATGTAATGAACAAAATAAATTCATTTTCTAAAAAACAACAATACAACCGTAAAGTCGCATTGCATGAATAGATTACAGGTAAGTCTTAGAGTGTAGTATTGCAACAACAAATGTTATGATGTTGCTGCTTTTTTCCATTTTATACTTTATGATTTCAAAACACCACAATTATGATTCTTCATTGGTAGAAAGCCATTGCCACAAGAAAGGAGGAAAATGTAGATTTTCTAAAACTTCACTTGCAATGTTTTGTTGAATAAAAGTGCATTTGCCGGATAAAAGGCTGCAAAATAATATTAATTATTCCCTTCAGTGTGGTGATTCCACATTTTTTGGGGTGTTGTGGGAATCACACATTTGTTGTGATTTTTTTTGCCAAGTCCTTGGAACAACTCCGAAATGCTTAATGTTTCTCTCTTTCAGTTTTGAAAACTCTGTTTTCCTAAAAGATCTTCCACCAATTCTCAGCTGTCTTGGCTTCGTTCAGTGGTTTGTAGTGCACATGCGTTTCAGTTGTTAACATGACACACTTGTTTCACTAAAATGAATTTGCAGCGCAGAAATCAATATCAAATACAAATCCACACCACCAATTAGCATCTATGATACAACTCCCCTGACACGCTCAATGCGTCCTGCTGTAAAACACACTGGAGCACTGCATAGAGTCAAGCTACACACTGTGGTTTGATCCTAATGTATTGGCTATGCAGGGGATCAATATGTGAATCCATTTCAGTGATAAGTCCTATTCCTGCCTGGGGAGTTGGCATCATATCCTGCTCTCTTGTCAGCACGCTTGAGCAGCCGCGTCCTGCGTGCTCAGAGTAATACGACACAGAGAGGGCAAGTTAACGCACACTGAAAAGATACTTAGAGAAAGAAAGAGAGGGATACTGATGTGAGGAGAGGGAGAGGAGGGTTAGAATATCCAGCGATGAAGAGAGCAGAAGCAGAGAGATGAATAAGGGTAAACGAACCTCCTCATCCATCACTAAATCATGTCTGTCATTCTCATAGAGAGAGAGAAAGAGAGAGGGAAATGCTCTGTCCTGACTGGAGTTCTTGGTATTTCTACCTGTCTATAAACCATATTCATTTATTTCCATGCTATGTTTGTTTTTCTGTGTGTATCAGTGTGTAGAAGGCTGGCAGAGATTTGTCAGATTGCGCTATACCAATGCAAGCCATACCAATGCAAGCCATACCAAAATGCCAGTTAAAAGAAAATTCTGGGAATTAACTCAGGGCAACAGTGGTGTTGCAGTTCAGAATAGGGACAGGAAAGAAGAGAAAGAAGAAATCTTATTCAAAAGAGACATAAGTTTGACATTTAAATGTGTCTTACTTGTGCAGATCCAATGGTCCTGTTCAGTGATGCCTATAAATGCCCAAATTATGTATGACTGTAAAATAGTGAGGCATCTTATTATTGTGATCACTATTATTATGATTATTATTTGTATTTTATTTTGTTTTTTTAAACAACTGATTATGCTAATTTTATTCACAAAACAATCCTGACTTAATAAAAACAGAATGATAATGCTGATCTCGATGAAAACAAAAGAATATTTCACACATAAATAAATTACAAAATGAAAACTCAGATTTGACTCTGTGGATGTGGTTGAGGTTGCAAGTTATACTGTTATTTTGTCCAGTTGTAGATGAATATTCCCATTGTTGTCACTGTATGCCCTTCCAAACCTTTTCTCTCTTCCCCGTAAAACCGGCATCTGCTGAGGAAAGGGGGCTACACACACACACACACACGCACGTGCACACACTAATGCTCCTCCCTCCCTTGCTCTCGCTCTCTCTCCAGCCTGCCATCTGCCACGGAGTTGGACAAGACCCTACTAACATGGCAGCGAGACACACACACACACACACACACACACACACACACACACACACACACACACACACACACACACACACACAAGCTGACTCACACCATCAGTCCAAACCTTTGCCATTTTTTTGGAATACATTGCTAGTACAGATGCACATATTTGCACACCAACACACACACTCATGTGACAGACACAAACTAAAGCGGAATTTTTAATGAGAGAGCCCCCCATGACCAAAGCAGCTTGCATGGTCATAATAGTTAGGAGCAAAGCTCCGCCCAGCTACACAGAGCCAGTGAACTCTTCCCCTGGCCTGGAGGACAGACAGGGTAGGACAGAAAGAGAACAACAAACTCTAATTACTCCTCTGAGGCTCTCAGGCCCCTCCAGCATTTTTATGTTTCAGGAGTCAAGAGAGAAGGAGGAGAACAGAGAGGAATGGCAAGGATGTTGCAAACAGAAAAACGACTCGTGCTGATTGAACATGAAACATCTCCCTGTGGCTCTCCTTCTGTCTCCTCCATTCGCTCTCTCTCTGCTTGTTCTGCATAATGCCCCCCTCACTTTCAATGCCAATGTTCATCACCCCTCAGTTATCCAAATTGAATAATGATGTTTCCTCTTGGAGAGAAAGAGGAAGAGGAGCAGGCCTAGGGCCATGCATTCTGATGGTCTAAGCAATCCCCAGTCACGTGCTCAGGCAGAATCAACAGTGCAGGCGGGAGGAAGGACGACACCTGAGTCTCCTGCTGTGTCCAGCTTTTCTTGTTGTTGGGATTTCTTTGATGCATTTTACTCATTATTTCCAATTTATATAAGACAGAAGTCCCTGAAAATATTGAGAGAAGCAGAGAGAGGGAGACAGAGAGGGAGAGAGAGTAGACAGCAGGGATGCTGCTGTCACAAACAGACCCGGGTGAATTAGCAACATTATGTCTGCTCTCTGGGGACATTTGTTCTCTCTGGTCGCTGCCATGCTGCCATCATCATCACTGTCACCCGGACGAAGCCTGTGGAGGGGCAAAGCCACTTGAGGAGAGCTTCCTTCCTAAAGAAGTTAAAGCTGAAGAGACAGCTGGGCTCTACTCCAGCTATTTCTGAAAGGATGCTCAATTTGTGTCAGCCAGATTTTTTTGTGAGATCATTTGCTCTTTTTTGGGTTTTTTTTTGCTGGTTTCCCCAAATAGATTTGAATTCTTCATATGGTTGAGTAAGAGGAACATTGGGAGAGCAGGTATATGGTTTGATTACTGAGCAGGTCCAAAATGAAGCAAAAGCATATTCAGTCATATTACCGAAGGTATTTTTGGTCATATCCTACAAGGAACTACAACCCTTTATAACCAGGCCATGTGCAGCATTATGGTCCTGCTGTAATAGAAGCCATTAAAGACACATTATCTGGTTCACTGTGCCTTTCCACTGCCTGCACTGATGTTGGATGAAATGGGCCATTCTAATCCTCATTAACATAGCTAATTTCACATAAGAGAAAGTTGATAGTGGGTGTCAAAACCATTCAAAGGTCACCCGACCAAGATATATTATTGGGTAAATACACAAGCACATGTGTACCAGTGAGTGTGTAAACCTGTTTTATCATGGGAGTTGCAAATATGCCCCCGAGGCAAAGCTGTGTGCGTGGATGACTGTGGATTTGCAGAACTGAGATATAAAAAGGAGGAAGAGGAATAAGGATTAAAATGAGCACCAGGCATTCACCCATCCCTGTCCTCCCTCCCAGCCGTAACCTTTGGTGGAAGATGTAAAGGTGTTATGTACATGTGGTACGTGGTTCCTGACCCGGGCTCAAAGCCACGTTACGGAAGGGAAGGGAACAAGCCTGATATTAGAGGCGCGGTGATGCCTCTGCATGGCATTTGAAAGGGGACAGTTAATTGGACATCACACATTCCAGCTGTGTATGCAAGACACAGGTGTCCAGCTGCATACAAAGTGGATAGTCATATACCTGAAGATGATTGAGCAAATGCAAATCATTAAGTAAGCAATCAATTTTCAACCCGGTCTCATTGATCTGAGCACATGAACAAGACAATATTTTCATGATGCGTGCAGACTATACACCACTCCTTCATATCAGAGTGATACTTCACCTAAAAGTGCATTTTGCCCTTTCGTGCTGCATCACTTCAGTGAAACTCCAGAATGCAGAGAGAACCAGCCATGTATATTTAGCCTGAAGCTAATGGGGACCCTCCTGTTCAATGACAACAGCGTAATTGTCCAAAAATGAATGTATACAAACTCTCTAGCACATCATCAGGTTTAGTATAATCCACATCTTTTTATCCAACAGAACGCTCCGCTCTTATTTGTGCCAAAAAGAGAAGAATGATAACCATTCTGATAAACATTCCATCAGAATAGTGCTTCACTGGAAGGCTATAGACTTTGTGGATTACTGAGCGTACATCTGAATAATGGGCTGGATTATAATGAACGATGAATTTGCTACGACACCAGGTGGTTGAGGGGGTTGCAATTAGCTTCAAGCTAATATGTGCAGCGGGCTTTTTCTGCATTCTGAAGTCACAAGGAAGTTAAGCAGGAAAGGGAGAGGAAAAAAATATCTCCATGAGCACAAGATTTGTGAGTGCTTGAGAGACAAAAAAAAAATCATTTGGCTTAAGTAACACTTTCACATTTGTCAATAACAGATGTGTACAAACATTATGCTCATCCTTGGTCTACTGAAACAATCAAGACGATCCATCCTTCACCATATACGGTAATTTGCTGCATACGATACTTCAGAAATGAAGAGCATTTGGGGTGGACAAACAGCCATCTCCTGCACCAAATCCTGATGTTGACTCAAGCCAACATCCTCCCCTTCCACTCTTTAACTACACAAACGTCATCTAATCCACTCAGTTGCTCTGGCTTATCTTTATTCACAAAACACTTGATGTATGAAACTGAAGTATTGCATGCATTCTAAAAGTGTAAGAACGGAGCATCAAGCTTCTAAAAACCACGTTATATCACCTACTCAATTTTAAATTACAGATTCTGTGGAGTTGAGCCAGTCACGCCACAAGGAACCCAACAAAACTAAGACATTAAAGTGATAGAGTGTTTGGGAATTGCACATCATGCATCCTGATGTGTCCGCAACAACCCAGTATCAGTGAATCTGGAAAAATGCTGACCAACAAAACAAGTATTAAGGTTGTTCTCACTTCAAAACCACGGTAAACAAGCGTGTGTTGCTCAGAAATCAAAAAACTTGACAATCACCTTTGACAACAAGGAAGCAATTACATTTCCTACAGGGAAGGAAACACACACAATGTGTTTGTTTTGAAGTGTGTACAGAGAAAATAACTCACTCAGTCACCCTCCTGCGGGCAGTGATGCTGGCCACAATGACACTCTCTGGTCGCGGAGTGGCCACAGCCTTGAAAGTCCCCTTCCAAAACTTCTCAAAGAGCTGCTTCTGCTGGAGGCTGGCGCTGCTGCCCTGCGACCCCAGGGACAGAGAGGAGCCACAGGGGTCAAGCTGGAGTGAACATGGGGGCTGCATTGTCTGTCTCCAAAAGCAAAACCCTCTCCTCTGGTGCCTCACCAAGATGGTCTACAAACACATATAAACACACAGTGGTTGTCGCTCAGGAGCTGTCCAAGTACTGAAGCAAACTCTGCAGCCAGTGTTGCGCGGCGTCTTCTCCTCTTGAAGCAGCAGGTCAATGTGTCAGCGCGTCTGTCTGCTCTTCAGCGGCAGCGTGGTGAGAGGGACAAAAGCTGACCCACTCAAGTGGAGGCTGGGTATTGTTCTCCCAGATGAGGGAAGGAGGGGTGATGGAGATTCTCTCTCTCTCTCTCTCTCTCTCTCTCTCTCTCTCGCTCTCCGCCTCTCTTCTTCTGTCACATCTGCTGCTTTTGGAGATGGGTCAGGCAGTGTTTCCCCTTGTTGTTCCCCTTGGCAGCTTCACACAGAATAAGTCATCACTCACAAGGGATGAAGCATGTTTCAGTCCTTGTTGAAGTGGGTTTCTTGTGGCTAGAGTGCAGTGTTTTGGTGTAGAGCTGATTGAAAGCCCACGCGCAGCAGCTGAGGGCTGAGCGGTAGTGGAGGCAAGTGTTGTCTGAGGGCAAGCATGAATGTGTAAGAATGAGTGCGCGAGGGAAAATCGAGTGAGAAGCTCAGCGGAGAGCAGCTTGTTTTGTGTCTCTCAGCCAGTGACGTCAACGGAGGGGGTTGGACACGAGGGAGAGGGACACCCTTTTTCACCCCCCCCTCTCTATTTCTGTGTTACACTTCTCTCACTCCACTAAACCCTTGATTAGCTTCACTCTTCTTCTTGTCTCATGTCACCATGCTTTTTTAAATGTGTATTCCTTCCTCTTAGTTTCAGTCTTTGTCTCCTTCCTATCATCCTTTTACTTTCTTCTCTCCATCATTTAATTTCTTCCTTACCATCTTTCTTTTTCTTCTTCACTGCGGTTTAGTCTAGCCTCTACAAAATTATCAGCAAGTTCCAACAACAGCTTGATTACAAGTCACAACTTGCTAATAAAACAGGAACTAGTGATTATTTTCATCTTTGATCATTCTGTCAATTATTGTCACAATTAATTTATGGATAAATTAGTCAATTTTGAAAAATGTTCATAATAATCCCCAAACCCAAACACTCTTCATTTGCTGTCATTTATGGCAAAACAAATAAACAACAGAGTTGTTTAAGAGTCTAGAACCAGCAAACCTTGACATTTTTGCTTATAGAAATGAACTGCAGACATTAATCAAATATGGCAATTAGTTATTGAAATATTGCTTAATTTATTAATTTGGGCGGCACGGTGGCGCCTCACAGCAAGAAGGTTCCGGGTCCGAGCCCCAGCTCCAGCACGCGATCTTTCTGTGTGAGTCTCCATGTTCTCCCTGTTCCTGTGTGGGTTCTCTCTGGTACTCCAGCTTCCTCCCACAGTCCAAAGACATCAAGAGGGGACGAGGCTGATTAATACTCTAAATTGACTGTAGGTGTGACTGTGAGAGTGAATGGTTGTCTGTCTCTATGTGTTGGCCCTGTGATGGACTGGTGACCTGTCCAGGGTGAACCCCGCTGGGATAGGCTCCAGCCCTCCCGAGACCCTTAACAGGATAAGCAGAAGAAAACGCATGGATGGAGTTATTAATTCAAATTATAAGAATTAAACATGTTTCTTACCTTTACATCAAAATAGCTTTAAATCAATTTTTACCTATCAAAAATTATGTCACACATTACTTTTCAAGTCTTTGGTTTTATTCTTAAGCATCCTAACATATTCACACATTCAAAACTGCCATCACACTATGAGCCAATTTACTAAAATGTGATTTTATTTCATTTGTCTCTTTCTTTAACTTGATTGAAACAACGTGGAGATTTGCTCTTCAGGATCTGGTGTTTAATGGTAAGTCATTTGTCACCGCTTGATAGTATTGAACCAATTTAGTCGTTACTATAAAAGTAAAGCGTTGCTACTCTGATCAACCTCTTGTGAGGTTATGGAGTGACACATCTACTGGCAAGGCACAGTACATAATAGAGGCAACCCAATGTGCTACAAAGGGGGAAAAGCACGACAAATAAATGACAAAACAGTAGACAGAAGGAAATTGCATGTATAGCCTGTGATGTCGTTCTCTAGTTCTCTCCCCACACACACACGCACACGCACACGCACACACACACACACACACACACACACACACACACACACACACACACACACACACACACACCATTAGTGTCTTGAAGAAGAAAAGGGGACTACATCAGCATAACAAAAAGGCCCAGCTCAGCGAGGACCAGCCAGAGCATGCGGCTGACACAAACCTCCCCCAGGGTTTTCAGCTTTTCCTGCTGTCGGGTACCACCTCCTCCTCCCCCTCCCCCTGCTCCTCTCCATTCTAGTTCTACATGACACATAACACAAAGCAACACTCCAACAATCTCCCCCGATTCCTGTTCCTTCCATGTTCATCTCCTTTCTGTCTCTTTAACTGTACATCAACAACTGTTTGACACTGCCAGAGCTTAGAACTCTGATTGGAAACACTGGATTATTTTTGCCACTCAGTTTACTTGTTTTCATTTTCCTAAAGTTTCGTATCAAATGTAATAAAAATATCTTTAGAGCATCACTTTGACCCAAAAAGAGTATTTGCCTTTCAAGTATTTTATTTTAGGTGTCTTGAAGAAAGATGTTTACACCATGTGTACTCCAGAATGCAGAAAACACATTGAAGCTAAAGGACTGCAACAACAGGAAAGTGGTACCAGATATCCATTTACTATCGATTTGATTTGATCTAAACATAAAAACAGAACATTTTTGTTATCCAAGATCTTGAATGTGGCTGAGTTACCAGTTGTTGTATTATAATGAATGATGCATTATGGAGTTTGTAAACAGGTATCGCTACCGACTAATGTCTATGCGGGTTACTTATATAACAAGGGCATTAGTGTATAATCATTGTGCATTTCTTTTCATAGATATCAGTATGAACAGTGCTTGAGAACAAGCTTGCATTTAATAAACAGAAGACAAAATGAGCAACATGTATTTCCAGGAACAGATCATCGCATCGGGAAACATTACTTAGTGGTGGGTTTGAATCATTTAGACTCATAGCCTACTGTATGTTTTCATGGGAGAATAATTAGCAAATTAGCCGATTGTATTGCTTATGTATGAAGACGTGTTGCCAAAGACAGCTGGTGATCCTTTAATTAGTTTGTTTACTATACTGTTTATTCAAATTGCAAAACATATCTGTTGATGTGTAGATCACAATTGCTTCACCATTTATTCCACAGAACCGCTCAAATGCGCCTGTGAAAACATGTGAACCTTTACTGTCATCTCAGCAAGAGAGATGAGACATTGTAGGCATGGGTGGGAATTAATATCTCTCTTATATGCATAAATACAAAGCATGCTAC
This sequence comes from Aulostomus chinensis, assembly GCF_037954235.1. Taxonomy (NCBI): domain Eukaryota; kingdom Metazoa; phylum Chordata; class Actinopteri; order Syngnathiformes; family Aulostomidae; genus Aulostomus; species Aulostomus chinensis. The sequence continues at coordinate 16,779,213 of NC_141325.1, read as the reverse complement.
CTTGCCCAGAGTAATAATACATATATTAACTGATAACATGAAACCTTCCTGTACAACAACGCCAACCACTTAATGATAAGTGGCTGCTTCATCAGTGTGTTTTGCATAAAGATGGAGCCAAGGCACTCTCAAATCAAACCAGAGGGCAGCGATGAGTGAGCGCCACAAAAAAACAGATGATGTTTCATCTGTGGTTAGGAATATCAAACAGCCATTTCTTCTGTGAGATGCAGTCTGGGTTATATTGGAGGGCTGAGCCGAGGGCAATGGGGTGGACTTCCTCCTGCTGAGTGTTTTTATGAAGTACTTTTTCTAGCAGTGGTTTTATATGAAAAGTTGAGTTGAAGGACGCAAAGCTGGAAAAAAAAGTCATTAAACTTAGATAATATTTTCATGTGTTATCCTGTTTTTTTTCATGAGGAGAACGGCACCCAGTGAAAATAATTGGTTTTGAAGAGTTACATGATATTACGTAGGTACATTTGGCCTCAGGCATGATTTCTTATTTCTTTTAAATTTGTTCTGACACAAACCAATAAGAGGACAAAAAAAAAGGAAATCGAACTTTGATGAAACATGCTGGACAGTCTAGTTCTCACTGAGTATGCAAATCTCTAATAGTTTAAGTTGAATGTGTGTATCAGGCATGACGCAATGGATGGTTGGATCCTAAATTGTGCTCTGCACTACCCGCAGTGTATTGTACTGGCCTTGAACTTTCAGGATGTTTGACATCTTTAGATTTGAGACACTTTTTTATCAAGTTGTGATTTTTTTTTTTAAATAAAATTATTAGTGAAGGTCGATGGTTCAATTATACATGGTGCCCACAGTGTTTCTCTGTTGCAGGTGAGGAAAGGTTTGAATCTTCCTCTGCTCTCCAACTGCTGCTGCGTTTCTGCACCTTGCTTGAAAGGCTACTACTGAGTGTCTACCCACCCCTCTCCCCTATATTTGCACCCTATTTGCCTTCCTTGTAGTACGTAAAAAATGTCAAATGCGCAACTAACAGCTCACCATAGAATATGTATTGATGTCTGTTAATCAACTGTTAATTTATTTCTCCATCAATAATTCTTGTCATTCTTCACTGATTCTTGAAAAAAAGTGAATGTTGTGACGTCCGATGCTCATGTCATCTGCTACAGAAATCTCGCTACATCTTGTGTGTTGGTAGCAGACAAGAGATTTGATGTTAATCAAGATGGCCTGCGGAATTCCTTGGAAATAGCGTGAGAGTAAAGTTTGCTCAAAATCTAGTTCAAAAATGACTATTTATTCAGAGTTCAGAGTATCTGTAGAACATTTATAGTACTCACCTGTGACTATCTGTAAAAGTCATAGGCTAGCAGGATTAGGGGACTAGCGTTCAGATCAAACCCTACAATGTGTAATCTATAGGGAATTACTCTTTTATGGGCACTTGTCAATGTGTAGCATGGAGCTAATCTATTGCTAGCATAAGAGCTTCATCAGTGAGTTTACTTGGACAGCTGGAGTTGGAGCCATAGTCCTAGCTCGTTTGGACTTTTTTGGGGGGTAATTTTTTTGGATCACTGTCTTATTCTCAGCATACAAGAACAGGGGAAAATCAATTTACTGACAGAAGTATGTGCACTGTAGGTGTGGTATGCCCCCTTACATTCGGTTACAATAAGCAACCTTTTGCATCACCTGCCAAACAAGTTGGGGAACTGCAAGTGGCATCTTGGATACTTAAATTCAGGACTACTGAGGGTAAATTTACCACTTACAACGTGTGTGCATTATCATGAACACCCGTCTCTCTGATATCTCTTTAGCTGTTTGATCGCTGGGTTAAAGACCACGGCGTAACCTGAACGGATCACACAAAAAAGGCCTGGGCTGATTTGGGGCGGACTAAAGTTTACATAACCTGATTAAATGGATTTGCATCCACAATATCTAGCTAGCTCGAGATTGACTCAGTACTGCTTGAACAATAATAATAGGTGAGAGCATGCTCAATGTATGCAAAGGTTAAGAAATACATCAAAGGACAAGTGATTACTAAATATGTAATATCACTGATGAAAGTTTTAGAGGATATACTGACAGCAGAAATGTCTTCAAAAGAGAGAACATGTGGGCGTGGATGTATTGTCAGATCTCATGCTGACACTGATTGCAGTTGTTAAAGTAGACGGATCTTAAACGTATATGGATTTTTTTTTAAAGTCACAAATCCATTCAAGAAGACAGGGAGAAGCAAATTGTTCAGAAATATAATGATCTGTTCTTCTATTCGGTACATTTCTGTCTGCCAGCAATGCATAATTTGAAAGTTATTTTGTTCTGGAGAAACTCACTTAAAAAAAATTCATTTCTCTTTCATTTTCTCTTTGCAGCACACACACCTTCAACATAACTTGGTGTGAAATCAAAGATGCAGGATTATCCTGGGATAAGCTGTAACCATCACATTCAAGACAGACAATGTACTGAAAGTTTTAAAAGGATCTGACAGTAATGGCATCTCTTAGTTCAACTTTTGTGTTTGAAGTTTGAGGACATGTAGTTTTATGCTTTGTTTCCCAGCAAACAATCTATGAAAACAGTGGTGGTCATCTTCAATGTACTGTATGCAGAGCAACTGAGCCTTTTTTTTTTTTTTTCCTCTGGCTTGATCTCAGCAGGTGTGCATCTGTCCAGTAAGGGGGCTGCCTTAAGATCTTCAGTGCAAACATATCTTAAGAGACGCTTCACTTGATGCAGCCTTTTGTGTCATCATTTACTTTGGAGAATAGGTGTTAAAAACAGAAGATTTTGGTGAAAAACAGATGAATTACCTACAGGCAGTAGATACTATTGCCGTATAATTTTAAAAAAAGGTCCACAGATCAAGGACAGACCATATATGCAGAATGAAGAAAAGTTTTCAGTCAATTTTGACTGGTGGTTTCTGTTGAGGGCTTATCACTTTCTATTCTGAGTTAGCGTCACATATTTAACCCAGGACCCAGAATTAAATGAAAAGTATTTGTTTTTCAAGAAATATCATTTGAAATGGAGCAGGCATTTGTCTTTTCTCTTGGATGGAACTATTGTGATCCAATCACAGAAAAAAAAAGGCAGTTGCCTCACCTTTTTCCGTCCAATAGTAGGCGGTCCAACTATAGGGGGATTCTTGCCACTGTTCAGGCAGCTCAAAGTCAACCTAGGAAGGCAGCTCAAGTTCCTGGGGAGCATTACAACAAACCCTGATGTGAGCAAGTTGAAGTTAATGTGCCAAGCCTTCGGTGGTCATCTGACCAAGAACACCCTTGTGGAGGAAGGACTAGATTACAGAAAATCACTAAGCCTTCTATAGGTGACTTGAGGCTGATCCCCCCTGGCTGCATCACCCACGCAAGGTTGCCTGATGATTAAAGACCCATAACACCTTTTGATGCAGGTTCAACGTGAAAATATGTGTCCAAGTTGTACAAAAAAGTGTATTATAGACACATTCATCTGCATACTTCTGTGCAGACAAGTCACCTCTCCAGAGTCCAGCCATATGCACAGTGAACTTTGCCATCCAAATGAGGAGACAAGCAGCAGAATGACACATTCATCAATGCAAGATCAAGGTAAGCAAGCAATTGCTCACGCAAGCAAATTCTCTGCAGTTATTGGGCTTTATTTATATAAAAAAGAACATGTCATAGCTCATTTAACAATGCAATGTCTTGCAGTGTGTTGGCTGGAGGTCAATATTCTTGGTTGTAATTACATTTAGCCACAATACAGCTGATATAGACTGTCAGCAGTCACACTCTGTATTCACTGAATAACATACAAAAGTATTTCTGAAATATCTCAGTAAAATGCGATCAAACATGTTCAGTCTCAATCTCAGAGAAAACTATGATACATATAGGGATTCTTTTGTGGTTTGGGTCCGCTAGACTTCTTCCTGTTAGAGAGAGGTTTTATAGAAATTGCTGCCATAGATCAAAAAATTGTTTAGCCACTTTTGCTAAAACTCTGTTGTTGTTGTTGTTGATATTTCCCAAGACAAAAATCTTTAAGATTGCTGTGGCAATTTTTGTCACAGATGCTACAACCAGAAGGCAAAAAATTGTTTTGAATTTATGGAGATTAGCCAGGCCTGTCCTGATGACTCCCTGGTGATTCTGTAGCTGCACTCAGGTAAGGTACTCAGGGGTCCCTGCACAAGTTGACAGTGATTTGAAATGTTTGACATGGACTGAAACAAATCCTCTTTCAGTCAGACTACTTTTTAATAAAGTCAAACCAAAACATTACAGGATAAACTCAAAGCTCACTGTTAGCATGTTGGAGTTCAGCTGCCAACAAAGACACAGACTGTTTGATTGGTTTAATGGTTTACCAAGAATCCCCTCATTAACATATAAACCCCAAATTCTTGGTACTTTGGCTCAGGCTGCTCAAACCTGATAAGATATTTCATTTTCAGGCAATAGGAATTTTGGAATGACTTCCATGAAAATTGCATTTTGATCATCCCTCCTCCCTGCTCCTGGAATTAAATATGCCCGGTCTGACTCACACTAAGGTGCCAAGGTAAAAGAAAGCTGTCAGATAAAAAGTCTTCTGCAGCTTGCAAAAAGACAAATAACAGTGCTCCTCTCAAGAAGACTATTTTAGCCTCACACACAATCACACTGTTACGCAGTAGAACTGGGGTAGGCTATTCTGCTCGACTGAATCTTTCCATTAACATTTCATATAGAATATATATGGGTTCACATTTCACTCTAATCTCCCTATCACCTGTGTCTTAAAGACAGTCGTGAATATATGTAGGGAAGTATCTCAGCTTTAGAAACATGGGATAAAACCAGCAAAGCAGTCAGTCTTGCGGTGTAATTACCCATCACGCTGTAGCTCTTCCTCCGATCACCACAGAGATAAAATAAAGATTATGCCTCACACCTACTTTCACACTAATGCTACAGCGCAGGCTTTCACTACGCAGACCTGCAGCTTAATACATTGTCAGGATATAAAAATGTGAAAATGTTCCAATTCATCATGCCATATCAAACAGGCAAATAATAAACAGACAGGGAAAACTGAGTGAAAACTGATATATTTACATTTAGAAATATACAATTATCCATGTTCCTTATTGGAAAAACAATGACGTGAAATGTGTGCTCTTTAAAAGAGCAGCATTTAGGTCCCCAATAAATAAAACTCTTCCTCTTAAGCGGTATCATGAGAAAAAAAAATTGTGATTTGGCACTATACAAATAAAATTGGACTTGACTTGACTTTACCCACTAGGAAAAATGAATGCTGGTGACGGTGGAGATGTCCTGTACCCATCATGTTTCTGACTACCTAAAACCAACCTCACCATTAATTTGATAATAACTGTATATGCCTTTCAATCAACTCCACCCACCGTAGATTAACTTCCTCATATTCCTACTACTACTTGAGACCAAGGCCTTGTTCAGTCTGCATGAAAATCTGATTTGTTTCTATCATCACATTATTCTCAAGTCAGTCCATCTTCTGTGCACTTGATGTGATTATTCATCTTCAACCTACCCGCAAGACACACAAAATATCTGTTGCGAAAGATGCAAAAGATTAGGTGGACTGAGTTTCCACCTCTAAATGTGATTTGGTTTAGATTTGCAAACATTACGTTATCATGTGGTTAGCAGCAAGACTGTCTACTGTACATCAATCTGCACAGCCTGGGTAGGCCAACACTCTGATTTGGGCTGACTATCTGGGCAAAGCCATAGAGTTCCTGTTGGTGTTGGTTCACTTAAAAAGTATCTCACCAGAGCACAAGACAATCCAGGCAGTCAAAGGTGCTTCACCCTGTGTGATCATTATGTTGATGGTTCAGGGAAATACACATTCTTGTATTCGAACAAATCACATACATAAATAAATAGCCATGAAGCAAAAGTTATCAAAGCTAATAATGCATTCATGCAGCCGGGAAGTAGGACAATTCTCTCTTGGAAAGATCGTATTTCCTATTTCCCAGTAAAGCGTTTTCATGACAACGAAAAGGCAAAATGGTGGCCTGCCAGAAAATCTTTATTTCTGCTAGAGAAGCAGCAACAACCTCAAACAGGCACCCATATAAACGAAATGAAACAAAGCTACAAGTTACAGTATTAGGTCGTCTAATTTAGCAAAGACAAACATCGCATGAGGGAACAACCAGCTTCAAGACAAATTTGCAAAAGTGAACTTTTAGAAGTAGCATTTGGCGTCACAGTCACCTATGTAAATAAACACGTTGACCTGAATTAAGACTGAGGAGGTGTACTTCGGCTCGGCGCTAATGCATCTCTTATCTCTCACCACAACATGGAGCCAAGTGTACTTCTCTGTCCTCTCACACACTTTCCTGGTGGGATATTTCTCAGTTCCATAGATGTTAATTTTGTTCTCCCACATCAGAAGTTCAAACCCTCCCAGTTCCTCTTGAACCCATTATAGTGAATGTGCATGTTTGTATTAACACTGGGAACATGATTGTAATTGTTTACCTGGTAAAATGCTGTGATAGGCTGACAATTTCTAACTGTTAAGAAAGCATAGGTAATATTGTAATTTGGTCCAGGAGAGTCTTAGCTTCACCACTTTCCAAATCAAACCTACGACCTTGTCCTTGAAGATGGACACCTACTATCTGTGTTCAAAGCATCTTCCGGGCAAAAATTTCCATTCAAGTGAACACGTCTGATGACAGAATGACAGTAGGGACCGCAAGGACGTGACTGTCAAATGAACTTCCCATACTAATAATCACATGCTGGAGGACGAAAAACCCCAACTGAAATGTTCTGGTTCAGACCAGGCAAACTCCAGGGGATGAAGTTTCCACAATAAGGAAAGTAATAACTTTACATTGAGAGCATGAGCTTCAGTCACAGTTGTGTGATTTCATCTCACCTGCATTTTAATCAGCACCTGCATTTCAGCAAACTTAAACGTGAAATCATAGGTGTGATCATGACTGGAACAATCCAAGAAAACAATGTGGAATTTAAACAAAATCAATTTTCTCTTGCTGTCATGATGAAGCAAACTGGCTACCCTCATCAGATAAATTACAAAATAGATTAGGAAGCTTAAAATGTTAAACTGTCATGTAAACATCATAATGATGCTGTTTTGATGAACAAAGGCTGATGTTTTTTTTCCCAAATGGTTCAATGCGGAACGTGGCGTAAAAAGGGGGTGTTGTAGTTTTGCTCAGCATAACACACCGGGTGCATTGCGTCTCAAGGACGCTCCCAGACCACAAGTTAACAAACCTGCCAGTCCATCCAATATTTTGAACAAAGGACTAAAACAGATGCTTCTTCTGTCGCAACATATCCTTATATTTCAATGACAGATGAGGTTTGCATGTGATTTTCACAACAGATGTGAGCATTTCTAATGCAAGCCACAGCAATGTTTCAGTTAGGAACCATCACGGCTTGGGTTATGGTTACAGTACGATATAGACAGCTGTAATAAAAAGGTCTATTATATTGCCAGCAAACACTGGGGGTCATTGGATCGGATCCCAGTGTTGCCAGCCTGCCTTTCTACTGACACATTTGGTTGTGTGTCTGAGTGTGTGTCCTGTTTGCTGTACTTTTGTCGTCTGTGGCCAGTCGGGGTGCCCGTTCACAAGAGAGGGGAAATAGCATAGTCCTGCAACACACTCCGTCATCTTGTGAAAAGGAAAGGAAAAAAGTGGCTTGCTGCTCCACAGGTATAAGAGGAGGCATGCAACCCTCTCCAGACTGGGAGAGGACACAAATAAATAAATAAATAAACCAGAGCTAACGAGAAACACTCTTTGCTGTTTGGTTAAAACACGCAACTAATGAGTCAAATGGCACATGCAGCAGAAAATGTCCATCTCAGTCATATATGCTAGCAGGCATGCATGTCCCAAACAAATGTTACTCACTCTGAATTAATGTGAAAGAAATGAACTACCGTCTTAACTTAGAAACAGCTCTCTTAACCTCCAATTAAAAATAAATGTGCCGAGAAATGTAGACCCAAACAGTTTTGAATTAAACAAAAAAAGGAATGGGGGTAAAACTGCATGTCCATATGTCCGTCTCTGGCTCCAGTCTTTACATAACTCATTTTGTTCTATGATTTAGCAAAATGTAAGCAGCAGGTGAGGAGGCAATTATATGTGTGTGTGTGTGTGTGTGTGTGTGTGTGTGTGCGTGTGCGTGTGCGTGTGCGCGCGCGCGCGCGTGTGTGTGTCAAGTAGGGACACAGCTGCACAGGGCAAGGGTAAGAGGGCACTCCCATCTTACCAAATTAAATCATGAGTAAATAAACTGGGGGGTTCAGGGATGACGCTGTGAGTTGAATGTGCTTTTTCCCGGCCCAGAGGATACAGAGTAACACTCATTCATGGTTATTGTCACGCCACAGACCCCTAGAGAAAAGTTAAGGGTCACCTCATTAGCTTTCATCTGACAGTGGTCATGTTGTACAGCTCATGTGGAATTTGAAGACTTCAGGCATAAGGAGGAGTAGAATTGTGTTGGAAAAATTGGACCTGACCAGTCGGTTTCTAAATAGGTCACAGAAGGTTTTCTTATGTTTTTAGATCATGCATCTACATACAAATGAGATTATATATACTTGTAGGATAATTGAAAAACCAATTTCAATTGATAATTTACCTTTAATTGCATAAGCAACAACACCAACAACAAAAGCTGCTTTGAAAACGAGCCCGCGCGACAGATGGCAAAGATCTGGCTGATGCAACTTTTTGCTCCACTCCTGTGCAGCGCTGTCCTCCAGCACCTCACGACAGAGCCTTTTATCTATAAATACAGCTGGCAATTAAAGGAAGGTGAGGGGTGATCCCTCATATTTGCAGAGTGAAACTTTCTGCTGCCCCAGGAGAATCTCAGTTTCATTACGGTCTGTGAGATTTTTTTTTTTTTTTTTTTTTTTGCAGACAAAAAAATGGAATCATCGCATGGAAAGGCTTCTAAAAATTATTCCCCTTTGATATGTATTTACAACTTGTACTGATTTAAATTTTTTTTCAAAATTCATTCTCACTGACGTGCATAATGAACAATATAAGGAAGGTTCAATTAATCAGGCTACGGAATTGTGATTCGGCAACATCCAAATCGATTTTTTTTTTAGATCAGTTTCTTGACACCTGCTCATTCTGATCATCATCATGTTGTTGATCCTGTTTCAAATTCCTCATTCAGTCCACGTAGTAGAATATTATGTGACAATTACTCTCTGGGGCCAGCATCCTTTGCAGACATGGTAGAAATTGAGCACTGTGAGTGAAAGGGAAGTGCTCTCTGAGATGACTCTACGTACCCTGCACCGCAGACTCCCTCAATATGTCATTCATTGTATTTTTGTGTAAAAAAACAAAACAAAACAAGGAAATCACTAATTTATATACAATGCTGTAAGTATAGCAGTCTGTGTACGCAGCACGATTGATATGAAGGACTTAAACAGAAGTGCTGTTGACATGATGCTGTTTTCTACAATTTCTGCAAATAGTCATTTACACAAATTATTTGAATTTCATAATTGTGGAGTATGAAGTGTCTGATATTTTCCTGGAAATATCTTGTGTGCACCATTACTTTTTTAGTACGGAAACACTACAACAACCTCACATACCATTTTCCCATGCTAAATAGCGTGATAGTTCAGAATTTTTTCAAACCCTGAAGGATTTCCTCTTTGCTCCCACCCTTGCACTTGATTTATGCTGTTCCTGTTGCTGAGCAACCTTAATGTTTTAGACTCAGCTTGTACAAATGCAGCCAGAAATGTTAATTTTATTGCTGTGGCAGCACCAGTAGGTTCTCCCACCTTTGCTGAGGTGAAATACACTACCAGTCAAACGTTTGGACACACCTTCTCATTTAATGTTTTTTTTTTGTTGTTATTTCCATGACTATTCACATTGTAGATTCTCACTGGAGGCATCACAATGAACACATCTGGAATTATGTTGTAAACAAAGAAGTGTGAAATAACTCAAAACCCGTTTTATATTTTAGATTCTTCAAAATACCCACCCTTTGATTTGGTTACTGCTTTTCTCACTCTTCTCTCAATGAGCTTCATGAGGTCGTCACCTGAAATGGTTTTCCAACATTCTTGAAGGAGTTCCCAGAGATGGTGAGCACCTGTTGGCCCTTTTGTCTTCACTCTGTGGTTCATCTCATCCCAAACCATCTTGATTGGGTTCAGGTCAGGTGACTGTGGAGGCCAGGTCATCTGGCGCAGCACTCCATCACCCTCCTTCTTGGTCAAATAGCCCTTACACAGCCTGGAGGTGTGTTTGGGGTCGTTGTCCCGTTGAAAAATAAATGATGGTCCAACTAAACACAAAGCGGATGGGATGGCATGTTGCTGCAGGACGCTGTGGTAGCCATGCTGGATCAGCGTGCCTTCAATTTTGAATAAATCCCCAACAGTGTCACCAGCAAAGCACCCCCACACCATCACCCCTCCCCCTCCATGCTTCACAGTCAGAACCATGCATGTAGAGACCATCCGTTCACCTTTTCTGTGTCACACAAAGACACGGTGGGTGGAGCCAAAGATCTCAAATTTAGACTCATCAGACCAAAGCACAGATTCCCACCAGTCTGATGTCCATTCCTTGTGTTTCTTGGCCCAAACAAATCTCTTCTGCTTGTTACTTTTCCTTAGTAGTGGTTTCTTAGCAGCTATTCAACCATAAAGGCCTGATTGGTGCAGTCTCCTCTGAACAGTTGATGTAGAGGTGTGACTGCTACCAGAACTCTGAGTGGCATTTATCCAGGCTCTAATCTGAGGTGCTGTTAACTTGTGATTTCTGAGGCTGGTGACTCAGATGAACTTATCCTCAGCAGCAGAGGAGACTCTTGGTCTTCCTTTCCTGGGACGTCCTCATGTGAACCAGGTTTGTCGTTGCGTTAAACATTTAATGAACTGTTGTGCTAATCTTTCCATTTATATTTATTGAAACTTCATGAAATCTGCACATTTGTAGCCCCAGAGGTGGCCTCACCATATAAAAACAAAGCTTCACTCTAGACAAACTAATGTGGCAGCTATCACTATGAGATTTCATTTGTGAGACCATCATTTATCACTCATCAGAAATTATACCGTATATCAAATCCTTCTTCAGAGGCAAGATGAAATTACTGAAGAGCCGCATAGATCATCATCGCCCACCCTGACTGGGATGAAAATGGCAGCAAGACTCCCGAGATGAGAGCTGAAGATTTATGAACTGGTGTTATGAAATGATTTAATGAAGATAATTACTTAATAAAGTGACATATTAATTGTCATACAGCAAAAAATTACATCAGTGCAGCTTGGCTCAAAATTTTGCAGGCTGGCAGTTGGTGAAAAACATTCAGGAACAGTTTTCGTGAGTAAAGGATCAACCAGTTGGTCCAAAAAAATTCAAAACCTGAATTAAGATACGGCTCAAGAAACAGATACAAGAAAGATGCTAAAATACACAAAGAGAGACAGGAAGAATAAAATGCACTTTAGGTAAAGAGAGTTGAAGGACGAAACAGAGAAAAAAAGTATAAAGTAATCCCTCCAGGCTGAGCCTTTTTCAAGTCACTCCTGTTGGCATTAAGAGCCTGCCCTGCTTGCCACTGTCTTTATAAACAGCAAAATCAATATGGCCGCTGCAAACCCCAGAGCTGGGGAAGCTCAGTGCATTCACTGACAAAACTGGTTGTTCAGAAAGGGAACAACTCAACACAGGACTAAGAGAGCTTTATGAGGAGATACTGTTTGGTTTAGGGGTCTGAAAAAAACAAAACAAAGCAAAAACTATGAACTGTCTTGACAAAGGTTGCCTTCTGTTCCTTAGAATACAGAACTGTGCTTTATTTGAAAACTAAGATACGTGTGCTTTAATGTACTGATAAGGGACATGCTTAGTTCTTCATTTTAAAGGATGATTTATATGAGAAGGACGTCTAACAACTGACATTCATTTGAGTAACTCAGACATATGAGAGGAACGATAACGAAAAAAGAACACACTGAAATTAGAAGCACATGAAATAAGCAATTAATTTTGGAATAAATTATTTATTTTAAAAAATAGGTAGGCGAGAACAAAAATGTAGGTGATTTATTTGTATTCTGGTTTTCAGTCGAGGAATTTCCATGTCACAAGACATAAAGGCAATTGAGTAAAGAAAAACCTTTTTCCCCCTTTTGCATTTATTTTTTATTTTCTACTATTATTTGTCCTTTTCTCTTCCTCAATCTTGCTTTTCTTCCTTGGTTTTCCTCTGTCTTCCTCTTCCGCACACACATGGACATGCAGTATTTAACCTAATTGATTTTTGGCTTTTGCCCTCCTTTTCTTGTATATTTTGTTATTGTTTTCTTGTTTCGGTTATTGTCAAATTCAGCACACACACACACGCCCCCCCCCCCCCCCCCCTTTTGTACTTTCAGGTTGTCACATGTTTTTGTTGTCATTAATCACAAATATTTTTTAAAGAAAAAAAAATTGCTCATTTTTTTCAAGAATAATAATTTTTTCATGAACATACTGGCATAACATAAAGGAGGCAAAACAATGAATATTGTAGTTGCTGATACTTATCTGTGACAGGAGATGACTTCAAAGGCAACTATTGTACATGTACATACTGCATATGTGTGTGTTGAAACATCTCTTTCTCATGGCATCTGACAGCACAAGTTTAAGGTGTGCAGCAGATTTCCTCCACAGGAAAGCATCCGAGAAGAGCGACGCAGAAACTAGCAGAAAAATGCAAACTGATGGCCTCAGCCGTATTCTGACAAACTTTCCAAAGCAAAATACCCCAGTGACCTTCATACCTTCCCTTCTTGATGTAACGAAGATCCACTCTAATACCTTGACAGAATGTGAGATTTATTTTTTCTGTATGAGTCTATATAAAAAAAAGACTCTTATGCAAGCACTCCAATTTTAAAGAGCTCAGAGGGGTTGGGAGTCCATAATGTGCCAGTTCCTTGAGCTGAGGTCGGGGAAAAAAAAGAAAAGAGGAAGATGAGTTGACTGAATCCACTCTAATTGATGGGTCCCTTGGCCTGAGGCACGAGTGTGTTTGTGCCTGTATCTGTGTGTGTGTGTGCGTGCATTTTCATTCAAGTGCATCTTTACAATGCACCTCTTAAGCCAGCAGAATTCAGTGGGAGAAGACACTTAGGAAAGATGGCCCCGTAAGAAAATTATTTGAAGGCAAATCGCTTTCATGTGTGGTCCTTCACTGAAATGCATCATGGGCAAGAGGTGTTTTCTTCCTTTCTGCTCAAATGGCCTTCAGCCGTTAGACACCAGTAATCACCAAACTGCTTGACATAAAGTACCAGGAGCTCCAGCTTTCATCAGCTTGTAAAGAAACTGATGTCTGCAATAGTTTTATTCAAACAAGATACGAGAAAAAAACAATAAAGAAGGAAGCCTTATACTTTAAAGGGGTCCTATTATGCTTTTCCAGCTTTTCAGACTTATAAATATGTTTAAAATGATGGATACTTGTTCTCGAGGTGTCATATCATGAGGTAGGCGTGTGTGAAAGTAATCCTCAGGCAGCTCTGTACTGCTGAAGACGTTCGGATTTGGAGAATTTTTTGGAAGGTCTCATTTTGTGACATCACAACTTCAAGGGAAGCCCCATATACAGCAACTCACCTGGCTCTGGTCTCAGTGCCCAGTGGTGTTGCAGCCCACGGAAGCATAGGGTGCAGACTACTGAGCTATAGTGTTGTCGTCGAAATAGCGTTTTTTTTCAGGTGCAAACACTTCTTGTCTTTGCATGGACTTCCCAAAGAAGACGAATTAAGGCAGCAATGGGAAGATTTTTGGTTTTCGGGGGAGCAAGTCGCTCTTTTGCCTTCGCCCTTCATGTGCTCTTGGCATTTCACAGACAGCAGTTTCCTAGACAAACCTCAGTTCGACACTGGACGCTGGATTTGCGAAAAAACTAATCCCAAAGGCAACTGCTGTCCCATCTTTACATGGTCGTGAGGAGGACACTGAACCACAGGCTGTAAGGAACATTCGGTCAATGTCTTGTCTGTTTTTAGCTCTGAACTGCGGTGAAAGAATTGCTCTCAGTATAAATACTAGCAGCAGGTACACACAGTACAGTGATAGAGACTTTGCTGAAGTTTTGTGTCAGGCCACAGTGACAGAGTAGCATAGCTAGTAGTTAGTAGATAATATGAGATGTGGTAGAATTTAGTGTTTACCATTTAGAGATGTCTTGCAAAAGTCGTTGCTTCAACAGAGGTTCAGGTTGTGTATTGTCGTTGGTCAGATTCCGGGTCCAAGACGTATGGTTGTATCGCTGAAGTCAACGTTTTAAAAATGGCAAAATTGTAAACAAGCCGGTTACCAGGTGAGATAACTTACTTAGGCCCTTGATACGATGACCAATCTCAGCAGAGTGAGTGTGGTAGGGGCGAAGAAGGTGTGTGTGTGTGTGTTTGGGGGCGGGGGGGGGGGGTGTTGAATCCTAGCATTTCAGGGGGAAGCAGGAAAGAGGCAGAATAGAGGAGTACACAGACTGCGATAATTATGGAGTTTTTTTATTGATCAAATCTTTCAAGAGTGCCGCACTGGATTCCAACACTGTATTAAAACCCCCTGAAATAAGCAGAATTGGGCCTCTTCAAGGGTTATTTCCAGTGATTGCCCTGTCATGGGACTATTGTGGCTACATGTGAACAGGAGATGCGAGATAAGTGCAACAATTTGTGATGGAGATTTTTATGCATGATCTTAGATCAGCTGCCTGAAAAAAAAAAAATCACCTCTTGTGCATGTATCTTGCCTTCAAAATAAAAGCAGCAATACCTTAATATGAATATAGTTTTGTCAGAACTGGTTTTGAGAACCATATCCTTCAAAACACTGAACAGCAGCCTCATGATTCTGTTATCCACGTGCTGTTTGTTGCTAAGTTAACATTATTCTCTCTCATTTATGTTCTGTGCAGTAGACTCATACTACTTCTCTCCAGTTTGTACTATTTATATTTTATCCCCTTGTATAATTACATGGCATACTCTGGTATCCCAACCCATCTCACCATCCATCCATTTTCTTCCACTTATCCTGTAAAGGTTGCGGGGGGCTGGAGCCTATCCCAGCAGCCTTCAGGTGAGAGGCAGGGTTCACCCTGGACGGGTCACCAGTCCATCACAGGACCAACACACAGAGACAGACAACCATTCACACTCACAGTCACACCTACAGTCAATTTAGAGTATCAATCAGCCTCGTCCCCTCTTGATGTCTTTGGATGGTGGGAAGAAGCTGGAGTACCAGAGAGAACCCACACAGGAACAGGGAGAACATGCAGACTCCACATAGAAAGATCCTGTGCTGGAGCCGAGGCTTGAACCTGGAACCTTCTTGCTGTGAGGCCACAGTGCTGACCACTGCACCAACTTGCTGCCCCTCATCTCACCATAACATGAAGAAATGTTACGTTCTGATCTTGAGACAAAGGCCAGGACCTGGTAAGTAGAGACAGGAGTAACAAAGTTAAACCACTGGCAGTGCTGACAGATATAGGCTGGCCAAATGAGCCAATAGTAATCAGGTGTGTGAGCTCAGTGCCACCTGGCCCCGCCTCCTACCAGCCTCAGAGCTGCAAGGAAAAAAAAGAAACAGACACTTACAGAACACTGAATCAAAAACACAACACTAACAAAACTTGGAACACAACAAGAAATCTCCAATTTGAAATTCCACATGGCCACAGAGATTTGGCATAAACAAGACATTGACGTGGCCCGATGATCAACATTATTTATTCATTTCATTATTTAATACGAAAACAATGCTCTGGCCCACCTTATTTTCCCGAATAAAAAATGGGATACATACAGTACATCTGTCCAGAACTTCTCGATGATGATTATCTTCAGAATACGTTCATTGTAGACATTGTTTCTCTATACACTGTATTTGACTCAATAATCCTGCTATAAAACTTGAATGATTTATCTTCCTTTTTACATTCATATCTTCTCACACTTTTCAACCACGTGAAAGGGATTATCTCTCATTATGCTAAGAGAGTGACTGAAAAAGCATTGTTTTTACACTCTTTCTTTACATTTTTGCCAAGTCCCCTATATGAAGATTTGTGGTCTACAAGGTCACAACAAGCACATTTCCTCAACTTATCCTCAGGTATGGACCAGTGTTTTTATGACTCTCCTATCATCACTGCTCAGGCATTGTTAAATCGCGTGATCCACTAGCAGTATTGTTGTGCTCCGATCTTACTGATTTGAGTGTAGTTAAGTAAATACTGTTTCGCTATATAGCCCAATTGTAAAGCTAATAAATAATGTGTCACCAAATACCTCCAACATGTCCTCTAGTGCTGAACCTGTGTTGTTCCCATCCATGTAGCCAAATTTCCATTTCTCTGCTCTCTGTTTTAAGTAGCTGATACAGAGGAAGCTATGAGCGCGACTTAAGACGAAGCAGATGGCCCCATCATGCTGCAGCCCTGAGTCCAAACACATGTCAGACAAGTCATGTCCTGTCCGTCCAGTTTTCTGAAATTACACAGATTATGTTGATGTGGTGGATTTCCCTTGGTTTCCATGATTCCGTTATGTTTATGAAGTATTCATGGCTCCATTTCATCCTTTTTTTTTGGTCCATTTTAGCGATCAAGTGTCTACAAATTCTTATATTATGAAAATGACATGCTCCACAATGCCATTCATGTGGGAACTTCCTGTCTGGTGTGGTCTGCTCTCTGTAAATTGACGTGCCAGGAAACACCTCAAACTGCAGCTAGCACTGCAAAAAATACCATCATATACTGTACCCTGGTAAAACGTTAGGAGGGTAAGAAGTTATGCAATACTGCCTGATCCTAGTTGCAAGTTTCTCCAGCAGTTTTTCAAATAATCATAACTTCAACATTTAGATTCGAGATTCAAATCTATTTCATTTAAAAATTCTCACAGATTGAGAGTACAGACATAACGGATGCCACCTGGAGCAGACATTACGGATGACTACATAAGGATTAACACAGGATATAAAGCAATTAAGTGTACAATTAAAGTGCTGATATTGTAAAGATGATGTCAAATAGGATCTGTTGTAACAGGGCAATACAGAAGATTAAATACATTTTAGATGACAGTACATTTGTATTAATAGAAGTGTTCAAAATAACACCGAAACACAAATGGAACACTTGTTTCTGTGTTGTGATGTTTTAGCACAAAAAGGGAGAACCGAGGGAGGTGATAGTTTCACAGAAAACCCAGCCTCTTCCTCTTATGTTTTTTTGCCATGTTTTTGAACGTGCTAAACAAAGAAGTTTTCCATGGCTTTACTTCATGGACTAATGGTCATTGTGCTTCTTTGTGTCACTCACAGAAATATTTTTCTTCATAGCTATTGATGTAATGCAGTCAGATTGAGAAACTTGGCTGCCTGTTAAATCTACATTTCACCCAAAAAAACTATTGCCGTTCATGTGCTCACCAATAGATGTCTTGACCTCACTGGAACATTTTTTTCCTCTCTGCAGCACTTCTTGGAGCTCCATGATGCAGGTAGTGGCAGCAACGTTGCTTTAGCTTGAACGAACAGTGACTTTAGCCTGACAACTGAAAAGTGGCCCAAAACATCTGCACTCCCGAGTTAAATCTCATTTTGTCATTTGAATTAGTGTCTGTTTTACCTTCATCAGTGTACACAAAGCAAAGCTGCTAAACAACATGGCAGGCTGTAAACATTTACAAACTGCCATAAAATAAACTATACACTTAGAAACAGAAACAGGGTTTTTTGTTGGGTTTTTTTTGTTTTTTTGGAAATGGTGGTTTGGGTGATGCAAGGCAGGCTGATGCAAAGAAGGATGACACAGTAGTGAGATGTGTGTCGGTTTGCTGTTGGAACATGTGCAGCAAATACAGCTGAATGAAAACACTAGACAGTAGTGCAACCTCCTGCGCTTTCATGCTTCCTCACCGATGAGAAAAGCTCATGTTACCTTTCTCTGAAATCAGCCGTTCTTGCATGTCAAATAATGAACACGGTTACTTAATCACATATCAAGTCGGTTGTGTAAGCGGCCACCTTGGTACATGGACGGTACTGCATCTGAGCTGAAGTTGTGAAAAATATTTCCCATAATCACATGTGAGGTGTACTGAAATGAAAAACAAAAGAGCAAGTTAATGCATTCTCCTGAAGTGCTGACTCGCAATCCATTGTGTATATCCTGAGTCAGTTGCAACCCAGAGAAAACATTAATGGTCTGTTGTAGTGTACGAGCACAGTCAAGATAATTCTCTTTCAGAGAAAACCATTGCATACATGAATAAATGCATTTTGAGTGACAAAAGGTTTGTAGGCTACTATTATAGATGATTGTGTTGTAGAGATTTATCTGCAGTCTTTTTGGATATTGTTATGCATACTGAACACCTGAAGGGTTGGAAAGTTTGTATAAATATCTGGTGTATAATGAGGAAAAAGATCAATTATTAATAAATAATGATCATAAATAATCACAAATTGAACCCAAATGGCACAGAAGCACTTTACCTTACTCAGCTGAATCAGCATGCTAGCAAGCATTTTAGCATGTAGGCTACAATCATTAAACATCATAGTTTTATATGGCAACTAATGTCCGATAGTTGGCATGACTAATACACTGAATCTGTAGCAACACATGGGAATGGTATGTCATTTGCAATATGGTGGACGAATACAAATTTTATTTCTGGTTAAAAAGTAAACCTGGGCAGTTGCTGAGCCTTAAATGGGCAATGCATGAAACCAAAGATAATGTGGCACACTGAAGTACTTAACGTGTAACTTAATTATTCCAACAACTCATTAAGTTTATTTACTTGACTGAGGCATGAATTCCTGAACCAAATTTGTTGCTGTCACATGTGGAGACATCTCACAATTTACAAGTCGGCAAAGCATGGAGATGCCTTCACAAACCAATCCAGGGATTTAATCCATGTACTGTTGGTAGTGCAAACTATAATACAAGTTTTTCTTGTTTTTTCGGCAAAATGGCAGCATTGACTGGCGGTGCAGTGGTTATCACTGTCGCCTCACAGCAAGAAGGTTCCGGGTTCGGGCTGACTGTATGCATGTCTGTGAGTGTGAATGGTTGTCTGTCTCTATGTGTTGGCCCTGCGATGGACTGGTGACCTGTCCAGGGTGAACCCCACCTCATGCCCTAAGGCTGCTGGGATAGGCTCCAGCCCCCCCACAACCCTTAATAAGGATAAGTGGAAGAAAATGGATGGATGGATGGATGGATGGATGGATGGTATCACTGATCTGGTTTGAATAATAATTATCAAACCATTATACCGTGCCACTGGGACTCTTCTTTAATCAACTCAGAAGTTAGCATCACCTGGGTCCAATAAGAGTTTTGAGACTTTCACACTATGTTCATAAGTACATAGTCTTCACAAATCAACAACACTGTTCTGATTTTTGAAGCAAATACAATCATTGGAAGTACAGCACTGACGTTATGTGATGACCGAACTTCAATGTTGCCAAAAGCTTCGAATTTCCTTTGTATTTGCCAAGAGGTTTTTTTTTTAAAGTCTGCAGCAACCTGGTCTTGTTAAGCTGCTTCAATTCTTCAAAATTAAAAAGTACAGTATTTACCATCTGATTTTTTTTTGTCTTGCTTTTGTAAAAAAATGATTGTCAGTGCAGGCTAATTTAAGTGAAGAATGCTCACGCTCTTATATAAATCTGTAATTTTAATAAAAAAAATATTATTGCATTCCAACCATGTAACTGTGAACTTTTCACAGCCTATAATTGTACCACTCAAACCCATAATCATTGAATCCTTACTTAAGAGCTGCTGCACTACGTTGACTGTGAATACAGCAGTTCTGGCAGCCGACCAGCTACTTCCAATCAACTGAGACACCAACAATGTGATTCGAAACTACCACTAACATATCTGAGAAAAGATTTAAGAGATGGCTTGGAAGGTTTTCAGTGCCGTATTTTCAAGGCAGACTCTCTGAAGTGTTCAGACTATTCTTAAACTTACCTTAATTTCTGGCTGTGCCATTGCTTGAGTTGTTCTGCAGTGGTTGTTTCAGGGACTTAAATGGGGACCTACTGAGCTACATAAACGCTGCATCAGTTGCCATGGGATTAATGATATGCTGTAGCTCCCAGGAAAAAAAACCTTCTAATGTCATTGTTTCATGCTGTTCATTATAATTAGCTTTAGATTGCCTCTCTGTTCTCGGAGGGCATGAAAGAACCGGAGTGTTTTTGAGCTGCTGAGTTTTTCCTCACTGATTGATGATTTTGTTGTTAACTGCTTATCATGCAGATGGAATTGAAAGCAGTGATTGAAATTTTTAAATACCAAGGTGTTGCTACAAATAAACACAGGATTTAATGACATGACAAGATGATGCAGGCCACTCTGTATCCAGCCCAGTAATAACACCATGTCTTCTCCCCAGAGTTCTTACTGCAGTGCATTATGAGCTGACCTGTACAAACACATCAGTCAGAATGTTCAACATGTAAAAGGTTAGCTGCTGTTGGAATCGTATATGCATGACAGACCCTGAAAATCCCTTCACGTTTTATACTTTTGAGGAGTGACGTAAACAATTGTTGTCATAGGTTACAGCTGTAGAGTATGAACAAAGCACCCTGAAGGATATAAAGCTATGTTGCAACTACCTACCTTGTAGAACGAGAGACGCTTTAACTCATTCATTGCTAATATTGAGCCTGGATCTGCTCGACTTTCCTGCCTGTTAAAAGGAAGGTTTTTCTCGTCGCTGTTGCAGGATGTTGACTTGCTCGTGGAGAATTGTTGAGAATAAATTCGTTGAAGGAGTGTGGCGCTAGACCTGCTCTGCTTGTAAAGTGTCATGAGATAACTTTTGTTGTAAGTGGATGCCGTACAAATGAAATTAACTTGACATAGAAACAGGCACAATTGAATTTCCTCATCGGCCTCAGTTTTCACTTGCAACCACAAGACTGCACAGTATTGATGAAAAAAATGCTGTTCCTTGAAATGGAGAAGTTCTAAAGAAGACAAAACCAAAGCAAGGTCAAGCATGTTGAAATATTTACTATTTGAGCTAAAAATACTTTCAGTTTGACGCGATCATGAACAAGCATCCAGAACCAGGCGTATTGTACTTGGTCTTTAAATCAAGTAAAATAGTGGATTCCCAAACATACGATTAGATAAATAAATATATATGGGAAAATGTACATGACAGTTTGTAGTTCAATATTTTTTGACGATTTCAAATTTCCAAATTCACAAAAATGAAATGCGGGATGATAAAATGTCTCTGTGAGCCTGACGCCAAATTGTGAGTACGTGAAAGTCCACATTTTCTTAATGAAGTATCAGTGTGATACTACAAAGTAGAATAATATGTTTTACCTGTAGAACAGGATTAGGACACGAAATCTGTGGATTACTGTTCTGGCATCAGTGGGAATGTTGGCAAGTGCAGGCCAGACTGGCCTGGAAAAACTGCAACATCCTACAATAAAGAAAATGGATCAGAAGGTAAAGTCATCTTACAAAGGCTAACGAGGACATTAAGTCACTCATGACATTAGCATGGGATTTTTTTTTTTTTAATACATCCTGTCATGGAATTGAGAGTGAAAAAATCCCGTCCCTCTTCCCCCCTTCTACAGCATGATGATCATTTGTGTTTTAGAGACTACCAGATGGAAACCGTGAAGGAAGGCAAACAGTATTAACTTCTGTAATTAAAAGGCCCAGCCAAAATGACTTTGGCCCATCTAAAATTGAGATCCTGGCACCATGCCTGGTTGGATGGTGTAGTTATTGGAACCAGGCCTTTGTTGCTTATTGGCCAGAGCAACAAACCAAGGGGAAACATTTTTTGGACAAATCATCCGACTCTATAAATAATTCCAATGCAGATAGAACTATCAGCTCCGTCAGTGGCTCATAAGTTAAAAAAAAAAAAAGGCTGATCTCCTGCCTGCTCAGCTCATTCAAATCTAGATGAGTCAGTGTTTCTCATT
The DNA here is from genome assembly GCF_037954235.1 of Aulostomus chinensis. Taxonomy (NCBI): domain Eukaryota; kingdom Metazoa; phylum Chordata; class Actinopteri; order Syngnathiformes; family Aulostomidae; genus Aulostomus; species Aulostomus chinensis. Next base: position 16,757,111 of record NC_141325.1, on the reverse strand, counting down.
CATTGATTTATTTATGGCACCCTGCCACGAAACCAACATTGACCACCACTTATTGATTTTCCATTTATTTACTATTTAAAATGGATAAAACCATATTTAATTGCCTGACCTTAAGTGGCGAAAAACTTTGACAATAGCCTCATTTGTGAAAGCACACAATCTTCCACAAGCATGCACAATTGCACAGCGGCATACTACGTGAGGACGACTGTGTAACTGCATGGATAGAAAATACCAGCAGGATACCTATTCGCCTGATAGATAATAACAGTGTGCATATAAAATATTCTTGGGCACAACTGATGAAAACAATTATGTTTTTAGCTTTAAATAGAGACTTTCTATACAGACGTGTTTGCTTGTCAAAACAGCTAAAACACAGGCGGCTATTCATACCATAATATTTTATCCTGTTTTTTCTTGTTTATGATTTGCCAATCAAATGGCATATTTCACAAAGATAACACAAGTGAAAAAGAAAAAGAAAGATTATACTCTGCCCCGAATTGAATAATTTCTCCCTTTGTACATACCTTATTCCCTCAACAAGTTAGGTACAAAATGACACTGGAAGGCTCTTTTGGTCTGCAAACCCTGGACTTTTGGGGGCGGAGCCTCTGGAGGTGCATTGCTGGGTGAGATGTTTTCTTTGACTGTTGAGTTGCAATGTCAGTAAGTTCCTATCACACTCTTATCAATAGCAAGTGTGAAAAAATTAAAATCCACTGACTAAAAATGACTTGTGCAATGAAAGAATGTCACATAGTATACAGTAGTATTGTGGTACTCCACACCAGGCTCGGTCTCCAGACCAGTCCCAAGGCCTCTTTTTAAAGTTCTCAGTTTTGTCTCCGACTCGACCGATGTTTTACCTGGTCTCAGTTTTGTCTCAGCCTTAGAATAACAGACTCAAGATTTAATGTCAAGACCCAACAAGACCACAACTGTGGCAATATTGCCCAATGGTCTTGGTCCTGTCTTCATCTTTACCTCTCGGACTTGGTTTTGTCTTGCTCTCGGTACACTCCTGTCATGGTAACTCAGTTTTGGTCAAGATTTGGTCTCAGTTCACATGACCTCGATTATAACACTAGCATACAGGATGAATTTGTCTTCCTCCAGATGTGTTAACTGAAAAGTATTATTTTTTTAGCAGAACTCACATCAGTTAGGGGTGTTATGAAATGTAGAGAAAAATTAAAAAATGATGAAATAAAATTGAAAGACGCGTGAAATAAAAAAAAACAATGCGAAGCAGCACCGCACACCACTAACACTGATGATTTTTGACCCCCTCGCCTACTGTATACACATATTACAAGAAGAAGAAAAATGCTGTTGCAACGCCATAGAAGAAGAAGCAGCAGCGAAGCAATTATATCAAAATGGAGGAAGACGAGGTCAAACAAGTAGCGGCCTTCATCAAACAAATCGGTTGTGTGGACTTATTTTGGCTTCCCATGTAAAAGACAAGGCAACGGTAACAAAACAAATATTTTCTTTTTCAAAAGCAAGGAGCATTTTATTTTGTACTGACGCAGCGATAACTTGTATGTCTGCATATTAAGGAAGAAAATAAAGAATATTCAGATTTTTGCATCTCTTTAATCTTTATTTTGTATCATGAGTATTTTGTATCGTGAGCCCTGTTTTGTATTTCGTGTCGTTTCGTGAGTCGACTGTTTCATTGCACCTCTAACATCAGTCCTTTACAGACCTCAGCCACACTACTTGAAAATGAAAGTGAAGTGATTTTGTTCGTGGAAGCTGAAATGTCCTGCATCAGTGCTGCATCGGTGTTTTATTCTGCGAAGTGTCTCTGGCTTCCTTCGGTGGATTCAGGTTTGCTTGGGTCGGGAGATCCTCTTGTTTAGTTGTACTCTGAACTGTTACCGTGGCATTTTCTTGGCTTGGCGCCTCTCTGAGTTGGCAGAGGCAGTTCATTTTCATCCCTGTGTAAATCCCACATTATGGAACATGAGCACTCCTCTGGTTTGCTTTTTCGAAGCTTCACTAGGTTATTTGTTTGAGGAGGCAAGAGACAGGTGACTTTGGCTATTAAACATTTGATGTACTTTGCCTTAACTTTTACATCCTGTTTCCTCCAAAGCGCCAAAGCCTTTATAGTTTATATTACCCTAATTCCCTTACAGCTCTAAATTCAACTCCGCTCAATAGTTTTGTTTTTCAAATTCACATTCCACATCTTTATCTTTTCTCCTGAAATTTTCATAAATAAACAAACAATAATAAATAAACAATTGTGAGTGTTGCTGCCTGATAAAAGACACTGAGGGCTTAAACAGTTTGTTAAAGTTCTTACTTTTGTTCTCCTAGACATACAATGTCCTCAGCGAAATCCTCTGATGTGCTACATCCAATCATCACTTTTCTTAAATAAAAAAAAAAACAACTCAGAAGATAAAAAGAGCAGAGCCCAATTTACGAGAATGGATTATCCACTGGGCCAATTAGTCTGGTGCCTGGGGTCCTGTAACCACTAGGTGGCCTCCGAATCCCCACTACTGCAGAAAAATCATGGCAGAAACTGCTTGGAGTCCCACCCCACAGGCCACTAGGGTCCCCTGAGGTCTGAAAGTTTATCTCTGCAGCAATGTCTCAAAATGCGACCACCTCTCAGTGACCACAGGTAAACAACTAATAAAGTCTTTGAATAGTGTGGGACAGTTCAGTTGTTGAATTAGCATAACTGATGGGGGGGGGGGGTTCCCAAGTTTAGCATAATATAGGAACTTATGTGTGCAAAAAGAAGCTAATGTTAGCATGCTGCAAGAGAGCTACTTGTCTACGAGTGAAAGCAACAGGCTGATATTATTTCTGCAACTTGTCAGAGCAATGAAGTCACACAGCTGGTCATGATTTATACTCTGGTTTTATCCAAGGAGTGGACAAGAGGCTGCTGTGGAGGATTGTCTGCTGAGTACATTTTGTCTCTCCGAGTCCATCTTTGTTGTCACTTACTTCAATGGAGCTGACGGCTCTTGGCTGCATCTCGCCTCTTTCTGGCCAGCAGAGAACGAATCGCTTTCAGCACAAAAATTGGCACAATAAGTAACCTTTTGTGATTCCAAAATCACAAAAGGTTATTGTGCAAGGAACTCTGAAAAACACCATTGCAGTTCCAGGCTAGATTATAAAGCTTCTGAGAGAGATATATTCATTCCCAACCGAACCGAAACCACCGAAAAGATATGGTTCTGAGATCTTGTAAAAGAATCATGCTAGCATGAATTCAAGTTAAAAAAAGGAGGCTTCTCACAAAAACACATCATTTTCTAATACGCAGCATTATACCTGAATCAGTTACTGTCAGATCATTATTATTTTGGCAGTTGTAATTCACAATTTTACTTTGTACATAGAAAAGTAATAAGATCACAGTGTTGCATTGCAGAATAATATATTACTGCCCGTCAGTGGTTGTCAAACAGTTGGCAAAATCCATGGACTGGCTCATATCACAGTTTTTGGTTCAGTAAATATGATTTTTAACAAATTACCAAATAGCAGCATAATACACAGTACATTATTGTTAGCCTAATAATCCAACTGTAACAGTAATTAGAAAATCAATTTCTCTCCAGGGCAATGTAGTGGTAATATAGTCACTGGAAAACTTAAAGAACAATGCGGTTTAGCATCAGGCACATCAATAAGATGATAGTGCTTTGAAAAACAAATCTGTGGAGGGAATGTCATCTTTTGTGAACAAGATATCAATCTAAAAATATTGTATGTTTGCGAAAATCTACTGTTACTGCAAGTAAAAAGATATTAACATACAATATGAAAAACATCTTTTTATTTAAAGTTTTAACTTAACAGACTGTTTGTAATGTATATTCACATCAGTAAACCATCTTGTTTCCGTTTGATTCTTGTTTCAAAGAAAACGTTTTAACCTGAGAAATTTGCATAGCAGGACATCTGAGAGGGTTTCATGAACTAATTCAAGTATTTATGCAGCATCCAAGAGGAATCATTCAAGACGATGGGGGGTCATCTGAGGTCAGAGAACAGACACACCTCTAGAGGAAGTTAACTAGATGGACAGAGACATGAAGCTCTCGCAGAACCACCTCTGTGGGGACAAGAATTTCTCCTTCACGGACAGGTTTACATCCACTATGACGGACAGAAAGCGCAAGTCCATGTGACAGAGGACCTTGCTTACATCCACGGATATGTTCCAGTGATCGTTCCCATCTCAGGGGTGGAACCTGTCTTTTTATATAGAGTAGAAAAGAGGACACCAGCAACTGTGACATCACCACCACGGCTGAGACTTACGAGGAACAAACTGTCCAGGACTTTTTGCTCGGATGCAGCGACCTCATCTGAAATCTTTGCTGGTTGATCCTAGCAGCTTAACTTAACTTTGTCTTGTCCACTTATCGTTTCTAACGCTGACTGGCCTGGACACTTCACCCCACCACCATGTGAAATGGAAAAACTGGTGAGCTATGCAGCTTTTTTGAGTAAATGAACAATACAAGCATGCCTAAAACACTGAACTGGACTGTTACAATTTTTTCCCCTTGAACTTGTGTTCAGCACACATAGAGTACATGCTGATATGAACAGGTTTTCTTTTTTTTACATTTTTTGTTTACAAGCTACTTGGCAATTATTATTTAAGTGCACGATGACATTTTTGGACAATAATGTTTTTTTTAACTGTAAAATGTTGCGCCTTTGTATTAAGTGTTATATAGTTGCATTTGAGGAATTATTGTACAAGAGTATTGAGTGATTTATCGGTTTGACACTCTTTTACCTCCTAATTGTGGCACTAACATCAGGCCTAAAAAGCCAACACATATAGACAAACAACCATTCACACTCACAGTCACACCTACGGTCAATTTAGAGTATCAATCAGCCTCGTCCCCTCTTGATGTCTTTGGACTGTGGGAGGAAGCTGGAGTACCAGAGAGAACCCATGCAGGAACAGGGAGAACATGGAGACTCACACAGAAAGATCCTGTGCTGGAGCCGGGGCTCGAACCTGGAACCTTCTTGCTGTGAGGTGACAGTGCTGACCACTGCACCACCGTGCCGCCCTCCACATTAAACAATCCTACCAAATAACATTCACTAGGAATTCCCTCGGGGGCTTCTAGGAAATATAATAATTCAGGATCCAACTGCTGTATAATTCTAAATCTCAAAATACAATTAACACAGGGGGCAGCTCCATTATTTCTAGGCTGTCACAAAGTATTTCTCTGAAATGAGAACTGTAGGTGATTTGAGGAGCCATGTGTAAGTTTACTGCATGCACCTGTAATTATGTGTGTGTCTGTGTCTTTGTGTGTGTGTGTGTGTGTGTGTGTGTGTGTGTGTGTGTGTGTGTATGTGTGTGTGTGTGTAGGTGTGTGGATGGTTGGTAGCAGTGTGGTGAAGATTAACCTTCCTCCCTGAAAAGGTCATGCAGTTGTCAGTAAAGAGGAAATTATTATGGAGTTATCAGGGAACATTATGGAGCCTAATTTAATGTTACTGTGCAGCAGTGACAATAAGAAGCCAGGAGGTATACATTAGTTGTGTGTGTGTGCGTGTGTGTGTGTGTGCGTGTTTGCTCTACAAGACTGAATATGGTTTGTGTTGAGTGCCTTCATAAAACCGTAGCCTGCAGCTCAGCTACAACAGAAACCATTTTTAACCACACCAAAGTGAATTCGTCTGATTCTACTTTTCGATGTCTACAGTTCTGAGAGAAATCCAAAGCCATCAGAACAGACTTAGTTGGGGTCAAGATCTTTGAATCCTTAAACTGAGTTTAGATCGCCCAGGCAGCACCACAGGCAGAACCATCATAGCTGCCAGCTTTGTAAAGTTCTGTGGTCTTTTTAATCAGTACTACCCATCATAGTTTGGCTTTGCCATTCTTAAAACCCTAAAACCAGCATGTTGTGGTTTCACAGCATGGCCATGCACCTTTTGACAAAATAGTTGTTTTTTTCTATTTCTTTTGTACTTCAGGCCCATATAGTTGCGTTTTTCACAACGTTAAACCCCGCCCTCTCAATGCTTTCAGTCCAAGGTGCATCTCCAAATGATGAATGAGAAAGATTATGAGAGAAATCACACATTTGATAAATTGTATCCTCAGGACCATGTTGTCTTTGGTGATAAACTCTTAGTTTTGGACTTCTCGTTTCTGTCTTGGTGAACTTGGTCTTGTTAAGTATTCTCCTTAGTTTGCTCTGATTCTTTCTTTCTTGGTTTCTATTCAGATCCTGTTTTATTTTGTAGAACTTCCCTCCTCCACTTCCCTCCTTCTTTATACTTCCTATCTTTGGCTGGTTCCCACCTTCTTTTGAGTTGCTCACCTGTATCTTGTCAGTTGATTAGTCCTTTTCAGTCACAGCTCGTTTCCTTGTGTCTCTCTCAGCTATTTCTCCACCCTCTTTCTCTCCCTTCCGATGTTGTGTGATTAGTTGAGCGTGTATTTTAGGTTGGTTCTCTGTTTCACTCATTGGCTAATCCTGTGTTTACAGTAGCTTCCCTGGTTGCTCTCTGTGCTCTTCACTGGCTAGTTGTTGTTGTTGTTTTTTTTCTTTCCCAATATTGTGATATTTGCAAGTTTAGCTTCTGTTGATTTTTGTCATGAAAGTGCTTCAGTTCATTGAATCCTGCCTCGTCTCTGCATTTGGGATGTGTGTGTTTTATGTGTTAAGTTTGTTGGCTGTAGTGCTATGTTCAGAGGAGCATTAAGGCAGAAAAGGTGACGTGAGACAGTTTAAATGGATCGGACTCACTTTCAACGGGACCTCGTGTCTGATGCTCAAAGCTGAAGGGAACTGCAGATTCACAGCAAGCAGCTCTTCTCATATGACGTTGTTTCTCTCCACTGTCCCATTTAAGTAAAGTGAATTACATTATTATACTTTAAAATGATTCGAAAAAAAAATCTGCTAATGAAGCAGCTTCCCAGTTGGTCACATTTATCCGCTAACATGCACACCCGGAAGTGTTGTAGTTTGTAATACAAGAACACTCGACTTGAGCTAAAAACAGACAGAGCATAAATCTTGAACAAAAAGACACCGATTATACTGGAGAATGCAGTTTAAAGTGTGTTCATTCCAGAGAGTTTACTGTTGGTCATCCATTAGCTTAAAGCTAACTCTGTGCCTGAGGTTTTCTGTGTGTAGTTACCAACGATTGGATGATAGAGAATGTTTACCTCAAACAGCCACAGGGTTTAAGAGGAGAGCTGATGACAAGTTATTATTATGTCACTAACAGCTCATATCACACACACTCAATGTCACTTTTGGGGTATTTTAATTATACTTTCCAAACTTTACCTTTAAACCACTGACCCAAGAAAAATCAGCTGAGGAGGAATAACTTTTGCTCCCAATTGCACATGCTGTCCCCAAGAAACCCAAAATTAGTTTTAAGTTGTAGCAAACCCCCCCCCCCCCACACACACACACACACACACATAGACATGCACACAGAAATCCTCCTTCTACAGTGAAGAAACTGAGTTCATTCCTATTAATTACAAAAGAGATAAGATGTATGCCCTTAATTAAAATAGCTGGACTTTTAATCTTCATGAATTTACTCAGTTCTCTGCCAACCCTAACTTTGAAACACTGCAAAGAAACAGTGTGGCTGTGCAGTTATACATTGAATTTTAAACACTCTCGGAAAATATTGGAATCAAACTGCCTTATCTACTAAATGCAATTTGATAACACTTATATGCCACTTATCCAGACAATCGCCTGTGGTTTCCAACGGGCCTTTTCATTACAAAAAGCATTTTCAATTTCTTTGTGGTTTCCTGCTGCTGAACACTACAAAACGACATGCTTACAATTCAACCATCTCAGGTGAACGATTGACGTTTAAGTCTACCTGTTAAAAAGGGGGACTGAGACAACAGATGCACGTTAAAGCAAGATGCTAGTCCCCAATTGTGTGTCTTTGGACTGTGGAAGGAAGCCGGAGTACCCAGAGAGAAGGCAGGGAAGGCAACTAAATCTCTGTGCCGACTAGTAAGACTTTTTCTTACTGTTCTTCTTTGGTTAGTGGGCAGTGCACGAGACAAGCGTATAAAGGCTGACGTTTGGCTGGGGTTGAGTAAAATTTCATGGTAAGCCAATCAGAGGTAAAGTTGGGCGGGTGTTCGAAAGCAGGCATAGAGGGAGTGGAACACACAAGGAACTGTTAGGCTACAACACAGTGAGCGATACAGGTATGGGGAACCTTTTCTAAATAGAAGTATAACAATTGCTTTTCCCTTCAAGAAATCAAAGGGGTGAATATAGTCATGAAATGTGTCCTGGGCAAAAGAGCCTAACCACATCGGTGTCTAGTGACTCAAACCTATTTTCAACGTCGCATGCCTCCATGAAATAAGTGGCCAAGACCACTAGGAGACAAGGAGACAGTGCGACAAAACCCAAGCAGTGAAACTTGACTTTAAGCCCCCCACATATTTTGTCATGGGCCAAATTGAACAAACTGGCAGCCAGGTATACATAGTGGAGGGTATGCTGCTATTATCTACAGTTGAGGTGGACTCGTTCAGCGCACTAGTTGCCAAAATACTGGAATATGTGTCTATCGCAGCAGACATATGGACTGCATGCAACAAACGTTATCTAGGCGTAACAGTGCACTGGATAGTGTGATCATGTTACCGCCACATCAGAGGTGTGCGTCATACACCCTGAACCTTGTGTCATGCACTGATATTGACAAGTGGTTACTGTCAACACCCAGAACAAAATCCATATACAGAAGTGTTACAACAAAATGCTCAGGGTTGTGGAATAAGGCCAGTTGGTCAATGGTGGCTGCAGAGATGATGTCATTTCTAAGATGCTGTTAGTCCTACGCACCAACAGATGGAACACAATTTATGATGCCGTGGCTCATATATCTGGGATTCCTCCAGCTGAGTTGAACACTGTAACATCCCAGTTTGGAATGACAGCTATCACAGAACGATACCAGTTCATTAAGGAGTACTGTATGGTCGTGAAGCCACTTACAGTCGCCTTAGACATTCTTCAGGGAGAAGATCATAGTTTCCATGGCACACTCCTACCCACACTGGAGACATTGATATTCAAGACCCTGCAACTGTAAAGTGGCCTGAAGATCCTAATTGACCTTCCGGAGGCAACTGTCACAGTAAGAACTTTAATTTATTTAAGATCTTCAACAAATTACCCAATTAATAAATGGATAGGAACATAAAGGCCTACTAGCCTATTCTATTCTAGCCTAGCCATTACAGTTATGATACATTATGACGACAGATAATAGACATTCAAAGCCTTGTTTTAAAGAAATAGAACATAAGGCATAAAGATAAATACATATAGGTTAATCTAAAATTAAATATCTATAACTATGTTCATAATCTATAATGCTCTTTCTCTCTTCTCTCTCTCTTTCTCTCTGGAAAGGGATAGATACAGATAATATAATATGGACTTTACATCCTTATGTATCATTTCTGGCAATCAAAACAAGATTTGCAGAAGTGCTGGAAGGCGAGGATGCTGTCTTGGCTGCTGTGACTTTGCCCAAGTTCAAACTACATTGGCTGCGGACAGAGGACAGGAAGGACAAGGCCAAGGCAAGTCTGCTGGCAGAATGCTGCAAAATTTTCCAAGAAGACAAGCAATCAGGTACCAGCCCACCAACACGCCGCCTCAGCACAGACTCTGTCATAGAGGATGTGTTATTTTCCTTTGAGGATGAAGATGACACCTCTGCTACAGCTGAAAGTCAGGTTGCTGATTATTTTAAACCAGGAGAACAAGGGATAGACTCTCTTAATGGATTTGTACTGTTTAAGTAAATTTCACTGTAACCACTTCATCCAGTGCCCCAGTAGAGGGATTTTTTTTGCCTGGGGAAGCTTGTCTTGACTCCACTGAGGAACAGGCTCTCTGACCAGACGTTTGAGGAGCTTTTGGTTTTGGGATACAACCACTGGTTCAATGACAAGAATGGGTGGATGGATAGCTAGATAGTGTAGCCTGGATGGATGGGGAGAAAAGAATGATGGATGGATGGATGTTTGGATGACTTGAATAGATGAATGGATAGAAGAATGAATGCATATTAAGGAGTAACAATTAGATTCAGTTTGTCTGAAGCTGTGCTGCATCTTATTTTGCACTAAAACGTGTGTATATATATATATATCTGAATACATTTTGATACACTGCTTCAAGAGCATTATTTAATTTAGATTTATTTATTGGCTGGCTGCAGCTTCTTGAAGTGAGATTTTCAATGGCCAGAGAAAGAGATTTATTTTTATCGAGATGTTTTGTTTTGGGTTTTTTTGCATTACCTTACCTGTTTACATTTGGATTCCTTAGTTTTGCTATTGCACTCTTCAGTTACGTTGAAAGCGCCTCACATTGTTACTTCGTGCTGCTCTTATTGTATAGGTTTTTTTGTCTCATTTGCACTACAAAGAGTGTATATATTTTTTATTTCTTTTTGGTATAGTGCTTAACAAGCATCATTTTATTTTACTTCATTTTAGTTGTGGCCTGTTGATAATAAGGGATGCAATAAATATCAAAAGTTCTACAACATCTACTGTATTATTTGTATCGATCCACTATATAAACATACTAATTAGAATATCTACATGCATGGCATTTAGAGGCTAGTCTCATGTTGTCCCACGGCAACATTAACATGATTTGTGTACATTGTTTCTGTTAATAATGTATTGTAGTAAGTGTCCATTTTATTCTAATATTCAGATTTATCATAAATAATTCAACATGCACATGTATTTTAAGTTCTGTTAAAGAGGGTTGGAGGTGGGGTTACATATGAGCATTTTAGAATGTGAAGTAACGCAATAGTTACTTTCTGGAGTAACTAGTTACTTTTATAATCTGTGACGGAGTAACAACTAAAGTTACTTTTTTGAAGAAGTAAGTGATAATAATTACTTTCTTTTAAAGCAACTTACCCAACACTGCCTTAACCATCCCAGGCTTAATTTTAATGACAAAATAAACAAATGCATTACTGAGAAAAGAAAAAGGTTTAATCTAAAACTGCAGGTTGAGGTACTTTCCTACCAAGTCCTCCAAATCAATGTGACTTGGCAGGTTGTTTGTTCTTACCTGTGCATTACAAGCCAGTGGAGCATTTCCTAAATTAGCCCCCCCACCAGTGAAGCCTTTTAACATGATCTGATGAATGGACTCCAAGACATTATGGTAGCAGTCAGGTGTTTGTCTTCTAAATTACACATCAGTCTCTCACTCAGTGACCATGTGACGGAAGCCATGGTGGGGTTGATCTGGATGTCAGACTGCAGAGCGTCAGTAGTGACATCTGAGTGCTAGAAACAGGAACCTTCTGGCTGAATATCATCCCCTTCTTAAAATAGCAAGGGGGGGGGGGGGGACTGATTGATACTCTTAATTGACCATAGGTGTGAATGTGAGTGTGAATGGTTGTCTGTCTCTATGTGTTGGCCCTGCGATGGACTGGTGACCTGTCCAGGGTGAACCTCACCTCATGCCCAAAGGCAGCTAGGATAGGCTTCAGCCCCCCCATGACCCTTAACAGGATAAGTGGAAGAAAATGGCTGGACCTCTTATGATATTTTGTCTTCAGTTTTTTGTGTTCTTTAAAAAAAAGACTTCGGCGATGATATGCAATGTTTTATGCCAGTTTAGCCAGTGCTAAGATCAGTGGTTAAGATCTGGTTAGTTTAAGACTAAAAAAAAAACAAAAACCCACTTGGTTAGGCTTAGAAAATGATCGTTGTTGACGTTAACCTACAACTCAATGAAACAGATGAAATTCTAACTGTGTCTACAGAAGTCACCTGGGTGACTGGGTGCAAAACGAATAGCTGGTTTGTAAAATCAGTGGCTTTTCAGAATAAAATGACACTCTGACTCTTGGAAATAATGCATGCGAATTGAAAATGTAAGTATGGCTTGAAATAAGCTATTTGAACAGATAATCCTTTGAGTCGTTTTTTTGAAGGTAGTGTCCCACTGTTTTTACAGTCTATGGGAAAATAGTCCTTGGGTTTTCAATTTCAGAGGGTCTGATATCATCTACATGTTAAGGGAGAGTGACCTTTACCTTAACTAACAAAAATCAGCTCATCCCATTGAGTCCCATTGAGAAAAAATTGAAGAAATTCAGTCATTGATTGAGTGTATGAGAATGAAAGGTACAGAGAGCACGACAACTCAAAAACCTAATCGCTCTAGGTGTTGTCAGTCCAGTGTTTGGCTGTGAAATGATGGATGCCATGCGCTTCATGATGTAATGGCGCTACATAGAATTATTTCCAACATTAGAATTTCCTTCACAACATCGATGTGTTAAGGCCCAGTTCCTTGTTTATTTGGAGCCTCTAAGAAATAATCACACTGCTAGATCATAACGAGTAAACAGGAACACGCTCCCTTCACACCCCGTTAGTTCTGCTGAAAGGCTAAATTGACAGCGGGGGTCAAGATTAAAATCAATCCCAGGGCAGAAACCTATCGATCCTGCCTCCTCCCACCTCCAGACACACTAACTCACAGGTATAGATCCTCTGTCATAAGTGGGATTTGTGGCCACGTTCTGTCTTTCTTGCACCCATAATCAGTGAAAACATGGAAGCAGTACATTTTTCATCAGCACAGTCAGATGGCAACCAGCATCTCTCCATATCCGTTCTCACCAGTATTGTGTGTGTTCTTTGTTCTTCTGTCATGAGAGGAAAAGGGGAACAGAAGAAATAGCAAAAAGAAAAAGGCTTGACTGTCTCTGGATTAACTAGGTCAGCTCAGTAGGTTCAGATGGTTTCTTGAAATGTGTTCAGACTAAAAGTGTATTTTTTATTTTTTTACATCTGATGACACAACGCATATGGTATTATATGCAAATTTGTATCATTTGTTTTGGAAACGATGAAATGAATATCAAGGAAAGGATTTTATAATCCCCGGAACACATTTCTCCTAGTATCAAGGAGCTCACACAGGATGATGGACTCACAAATGCTTGATTTGAACTCGGGTGTCCACAGTTCAAACGGTTTATTGACTAACTGTTCAAAAGACAGGAGAAGTTATCCAAAAACACAAAGCAGGGCTCGTAGTGGAAAGGCAAGGGGCGATACAGGCTGGAACACTGACACGATGGTACAAGGCGAACTGGCACAGGACAAAGGGAAAGGGTGAGTATATAAACATCGACAGAGGGAATTCAGACAAAGCAGGGAGTGAGGAGACCTTAGGAGCGGGAGCTTTACATGACACCTAGGTTACACAACGACGGCTTATCTTATCCAAATCAAAACTTAGGTAATAAATTAACTCATTTAATAAGGATGGGGGCATTCTATTTTATATTCAGATTAATGTTTCTTGGGTGCCCATCTCTACGTCCCTTCAAAGATACGTACCTAATGCATGTTCCCTTATCTTAACACAGTTTCTCTTTAAGGGATCTTTTTTTTTTTTTAAATTGCCACAAAAGTCCCCTGGGACACAAGGATGATCAGAAAAGATTTTAATGGTTAAAGGTCAAAGGTCACCATCACCTCACATGATCATGATATCGCAAGAATACCCTGAAGGATTTTCAAGATGATGTTATATAATTAGACAAAGATACACATTTACATAGATAAACATAGCAACAATACAGTACACTAACTACAGCCACTTATGTGTTTGATAAATAAACCACATACAATAAAGCACAAAGGGTTTCATGTACATGACCTATGATCTTGCACAACACGTACAGTGTTGGTAGAATTGATTCTCCAGTTGCACATGGCCCCTTGGTGTTTTTGCACCCTGGTAAAATTGCACATTGACCAACTGCAGATTGTCCTCTGTACACAAGTTCAAAGATTATTCATGGTTACACGTTTGGTTTAACTTGAACTTCAACTACAGCTTCAACTGCCCCTTGAAAGTAAAAAGGCTCGAGAACTTCGTCACTGAACGTGGGATCCTATTCTAAAATGTGCAACCTTTAAGTGATTAGATGTTTTGGGAAAAAGGATGTTGCGGTGGGGGCTTGTAGTTGTTTCTATCTGTGGCTCCACGTTACAAGTTACCACAGCCACTGATGGACTTCTTATTCATGAACTAATTCAGGGGTGGTTGTGCCAAACCACGCAAGACTTTATTAATTCGATGGGCAGATTTGAAGCGGCTTATATTTGCAGATAAATACTGGATGCAGAATTTCCTCTTTCATTTTTGATGCAGATTCTGATTGTTTTTTCTATGAAATTCAAATGACCTTAAATAGTGGACATTACATCAGCAGCCAAAAAAACTTTTTTGTTTTTATTTCAGTGTAATCTTTTATCTTGTTTATGTAAGTTATAGTGATTTATTTTTTGTAAGCCACTGACCTAAAATAATTTATGTCACTGTGGCACGGTGGTGCAGTGGTCAGCACTGTCACCTCACAGCAAGAAGGTTCCAGGTTTGAGTCCTGGCTCCAGCACAGGATCTTTCTGTGTGAGTCTCCATGTTCTCCCTGTTCCTGTGTGGGTTCTCTCTGGTACTCCAGCTTCCTCCCACAGTCCAAAGACATCAAGAGGGGACGAGGCTGATTGATACTCTAAATTGACTGTAGGTGTGACTGTGAGTGTGAATGTTTGTTCGTCTCTCTATGCTGGCCCTGCGATGGACTGGTGACCTGTCCAGGGTGAACCCCGCCTCTCGCCCGTTGACGCTGGGATAGGCTCCAGCCCCCTGGCTACCCTTAAAAGGATAAGCTGTAGAAAATGGATGGATAGAATTTTATGTCACAAAGTTGATTGAGTCCTGAATTGATATATTTATCAATATATCAGTCCCAGTGGTCAAGCTTTGGTTCAGGAACATTCAAAACATTTTCACGAGTTTCTTCGTGTTCTCCCACCCACCACTGCAATGTGTAACGTCAAGTTTTCCCTTATAGTCACTGCTATTTTTCCACCAGAAAAAAGCCCCACATGAGGGAAAAAGCTGAAAGATTGTTCTAGAGTGACGATGTGCCCTTGTGTGGGAGTAAGTCGTATCTTCACCGTGAGTTCTTCAGAATGAGATAAGCCCTCCTGCTTCCCCGCCGACTCCGTCAGGACCTCCATATCAATGGAGTCCAATCTCAATCGCATTGCTGCCTGTCTGGAAATACCTGGGAAAATGAAGAATATCACCTGGTCCCTGTGCACTTTAAAGGATTCTCATTTGATCTCTATCATTTCTTATAATGTTAAAATATATTCTGGCGATAGGAGATGTAGAGACACCATCCTCTGTGTCTCAACGTGCCACTCGGATCTCCTGAAAACAAGGTTTGAAATCTAACATTCCCCCCACAAATATTGTGCCATTCTTGATCAATGATCCACAATGCTGCTGTCACCGAGTGGACAGCTGAGCATGACATCACCATCAGTCAGTTTTGTTCCACAAGCCAAAAGCAGAGAAGTGTGCGATGAATTCTTCTGTGAAGAGCCGGTGGCACTGCAGGAAAGCAGATGTTTGAAAAGAGCCATCCAGCTGTGACAGGAAAGTAAACAGAGTATTTAATGGTACTGACACGATTTATCTTCAGAAAGCATGCAGGGCAATGTGTGTTTTATCAGGAACACAAAATGCACAGATACACACACACACTCACTCACACACACACACACACACACACACACACAATGCAAATAGAAACATATTGTAACACCCCCTGGTTTTCAGTCAGTAAATGGGGCTTGCTAGTTGCTCGAGAAGCAGGAAGGATACATAATGGGCAGTAATTGAGATATTTGACATTAACTTTTCAGTTCCATTCATGTTACGCATTCATTTTGCAGAGAGTCTGCTCTCTTGTTACTGTTTTGGCTGTAAAACTGGATACATTTGTGAACACACAACACAAATGACTTATTTCCCTATAAGAATTGGATCCATTTGGTCAGAGTTTGAATGTGAGGCATGGATATATGAAGGTATGATGCACTGGAGCTTTAACCCCAGAACACGAACATCGGGTGATTTTCACCTGAAGGATTCTTGTCATGTTATTTTCTAGGGTCCCCCATGGTTCCTTTTTTTCATTTTATGTGACATTGTCCATTGGTAAATTAATGAAAGGTACTTCAATTTAGCATAGAGTGTTGTTCATTATATTTTGATGAAAACTATATTTTATCAGGAATATTATATCAGGTAAAGTATAACCGACGTTAGTGATAGTGTCATTAATTTGAACGTTATTGTACTAGGTTTAAGTTGGAGTCAGTAGTTGTCTATTCATCTGAGTTTCCTTTTAAATTTAAATGATGCAAAAAAGAGTTAAACAGCATTTCTGCTTGAAACACAATGGCCACACTAATTTGAAGCCACCAGGCTCTCTCCCTAATTTCAAACACCTCGAAAATGAAATATTAAATACAATGGTATTTAATTACAGCTGAATTGTTTAATATTTTCTCTCCAAAAGTAAGGAATGATAAATGATTCACATTACAAATCAGTCAACTTTTATTTATCAGAAAGTAAATCTCATGCTAACTCTTTACATTTCTTAAATATTACACTTGGGCTGCAACTACACATGATGTACGTGCAGAGACAAACTAAGAAGGTTTGATTGTTTGCATGAGAAATTAAAAGGATTTGAAAGTCGTTATGAGTCTCGTTTCTTGCGGGTACGTTATGACTTATTCCCATAATGTCCTTCCAAACTGCTGGTCGATGTATTGAACTCTTCGCAACGAGACCCAGAGGAGGTAAGAGTGACATCAACACATCGCAGGGAAAGGCGCCGTGGCGTTCTCTCAGATAAATGAAAACAATTAGAATAGCTTAGAATCAAATGAAATGCAAGAACGATAAAGTGTGTTTAAGAGTGTTGGGAGTGGTTGCATCCATACACGCCCATAAAATATCCCTTCTCAGTCCCAGGCGCACACACACACACACACACACACACACACATTAGACTGAATAGCAAACCTAATCCTGTTACACTGTCTGGAAATGTGTCTGCTCTCACGTGCTTTAACCTTGATTTCGCTGAGACAGAGTTGCTCCAGTTATGAAGTCAAGAGGTTTTGGGCTGTTTTTTCTTTTTTTAGCTTTTCCTTTTTTTTCTCTGTTTTTGTCCTTCTTTTTATCTACAAGTGGCATGCGGTTCTGGTCAGTGGGCGTCCTTATCAATAGCTGTCCAGAGCGTTGCCGTGTAAGCCCCCCCCCCCCACACACACACACACACACACACACACACATAGCCCTGAGTGTATGTCCTCTAGATGATTGCACACATACATCCACAAGCAGTGCCGCTTCTATGACTTTAAGTGTCCATGACGCTGAGAGTTGAGATGCAGCGCCGAGAGGATTTTGCCCTGATTCTCCTCTGTAATGACCCAAAAACCATCTCAAGAGGTTATGTTGAAATAACTTGAGCTACAGCAGGGTATGACATCATTGTCAGGTCATCAGAAGTTGCCAGTGAAAAGGCAATTAACTAATCGAGGATCAATAGAGAATATAGATTACTATGTGCAAGATGAAAGGTGCCAGATGACCATTTCATGATTTCTTTGTGTGTTTGTCTTTTAGAGTTAGTAAGGAGTTATTTTAGAAGTCCAGTTTGACCAGTGGGAGTTTCTCTGAAATTGTGTAACTTGTTTTTCAGCCACATAGTGATTTCATCTCTGACAAGTGAAAACAAGTCCTGAAGCAGTAGCATATTTATTAAAGTCGTGCTCTTTATTTATTCATTGAACTGTTCTTGAAATTATTTGAACTTCAAAACGCAACAGAGTTCTTCATCTAACTTCAGCACCATGGACAGCTCATATCAGCCCTCATAACCTCAGTAAAACAAGACGCAAACCCGCGCTCGGTCAAGCACAAGTGTAATTGAGAGTTTCAAGTTGACGCAAATGATGTTTTCAACCCAAACCCCCTCGCCCAGGAGGAGGCTGGTCTTTGGTCAATGGCTTTATGTGTGAAGTCATATAAAAGGGTGCATCAATCAGATGAGCAGTTGCTCAGCTTTGCAATATAGTCCTGTTGATGCCAGAAAATGTGAAAACATTGGCTGCCACCTCCACCCAGGCCTGCTCCACCTGCAATGGCTTCAGGTGTTCGTGTTGAGGGTCTAAGGGCAGAGGATGTTGTTATGATGCCATGTGAAGCCCTTTGAGACAAACTGTTTGTGAAAACGGGCTATACAAATAAAATTGCCTTGGCTTGCCTTGCCTTCAGTGGATGCCTGCTGCTCCCTTATATAAGTATAAGACGTACATGTGCACCTGTACCTGTTTCTCAAGGTCTATTTCTTCAGATAAGAAGCATTCATTTCTCCAAGTTGAAATGTGTTCCGTGTTAGAATTTCTTCATTTATTCTAAGCAGTAAGCTTTTAATAAATTGAGAACCCGCATGGAACCTGGGTTATACAGGCAATGACATGAGACACCCTAATTAGTTTGAATGATCTGACGCAGAAACACACTAATTAATAAGAAGGTGTCGAATGACTGCCTCTTTGCATTGTGGTTTGTTGATTACGCATATTATGCCCCGAACGCACGGCAGAAACAGAGCTGTCCGCCAACCATTTACCACCGTTGATCACTTAAATAGGGCACTACAGCTCTATTTTCCAGATATCTATAAGACAGTGAGCCAACTGGTTGACATGTGTGAAAAGTAAATGTATACATTAATGTAAAAAGTATGTTCTGATAACTGGAGAACACCTCTGCCCTACCCTGCTTTAATATTGCCTGCAAGTTCGAGACACACACTCCCGGGTGCCTTTGAACGGAGCCACCTTGTAGTCAATAACTGTGTTTCCATTTCATTTGGAAAAGTTGTGGATATGTCTCAAAATATAGAGTAAATGTCTTTGACATGTGTGCTTCAGATATGTTTCCATGAACTGAGTGACTGAAATTGGCTCCATAATGCTGCCAAAAGATGAAGACACAGCCAAAGTTATTTTTAGTTGTGGCTGGAACAGTGTAGAAGAAAAACTGTCCCAAAACCAAATAACTTCCCTTCCACCTCCTGTTTTGCATATCTACTCACTTACAAAAGAGGTAAAAGTCACCCCAGGTAAAAACTTGTATCGTGAAATTGGGGGAGTTATTATTTTTATTTTGACGTTTCCATCAACATTCTTCTAAAATGATACTTCAAGATGTGCATTTATACATGTTTATTCTACAATTCTACAATTCTACAATTTCATTTAGCAGACGCTTTTGTCCAAAGCGACGTACAACACAAGCAAGAATTCAGACTTAAGGAAAAACCCATAGTAGCGCAAAAGTGCTTCAGTTGTGATTTGGTCACAGGTACTGCCATCTAGTGGCAGAAGAAGTGTCGCCTCCCCCCCCCCCCCTTTTTTTTTTTTTTGACAAGCATACAACATCACACAACACAGTTAGTGCTACATAATCACTAAGTGCTGGGTCTTGGACCCTCTGACTTATTCTACCCCACAGGACAAAGAGGAGAAGAGTCAGGTTAAGTGCCTCGGTGCTCTCTGAACAATTGAGTCTTCAATTGTCTCTTAAAAGTAGAAAGGGACTCAGCAGAACGCACAGAGTTCGGTAGTTCGTTCCACCATTTGGGAACAACAGAAGAGAAGAGTCTGGCTAGAGATTTGGAGCAGCGCTGGGCTGGAAGCACCAGGCGTCTTTCGCATGCAGAGCGTAGTGGGCGAGAAGGAGAGTAGATCTGGATCAGGGATTCCAGGTAGGCTGGAGCCGTTCTTGTGATTGTTTTGTAAGCCAAGAGAAGTGCCTTGAATTTGATTCTGGCTGCCACTGGAAGCCAGTGAAGAGAAACCAGCAGCGGGGTGACATGTGCCCTTTTGGGCTGGTTGAAGATCAGACGTGCTGCTGCATTCTGGATCATCTGCAGAGGCTTGAATGAGCATGCAGGGAGGCCTGCCAGAAGAGAGTTGCAGTAGTCAATGTATGAGATAACAAGAGCCTGAACCAGAATCTGTGTGGTCTGTTGGGTCAGGAAGGGTCTGATCTTCCTGATGTTGTAGAGGGCATAACGGCAAGACCGAGAAACTGAGGCCACATGAACCTTAAAGGTCAGCTGGTCATCAATCATGACACCCAGGTTTCTGGCTGAGTTTGTGGGCACAAGTAGGCTCGAGTCAAGTTGGACACTGACCTGAGGCTGAACAGATGGACAAGCTGGAAAGACCATAAGTTCAGTCTTAGACAGATTCAGTTGAAGGTGGCGTTCCTTCATCCATGTGGAGATATCAGCCAGACACGCTGATATACGATCTGAGACCGTTCTGTCATCAGGTGGAAAAGAGAGGAAAAGCTGAGTATCGTCAGCATAACAGTAGTTTATGAAAATTTGAGCTGTGAGGTTGGGCAGGCAACCTTTCGACAACTTCCACAGCTAGCAAGCTGCATGGCATTTCCTGCAGTAGTGAGCGAGAGAGTCAAGGAAGTGGCCAGTCAGAAGCTAAAATTATTCAGAAACTTAAAACGCCTCCGAACTTTAAAGGACACGTTTGACATCTGATGTACGTGTACACAGCAAATTATGGTTCAGCACGATTCCTAAATTTTTATGAACTATGTAGAATTTCACAATATATTGGGATATCATGTAACTACCATACCATGACCCAAGTATTATGATATATATCTTATCATGAGGTTCCTGGAAATACTGTAATATTGTAGTTTTTTTAAGTAATCCTGGTAAGGGACCAACAGATGCAGGTCAAAACATAATGTTCTTGGCAGGTCCTTTGTTCACAGCAGCCATTTTGTGCGTGTCACAGCCATTCAAAAGAGCTTACTGCTTCAAAATAAGTGTTAAAATCATGTCCCACCTTGCTTATCAACACTGTAGTAAATAACATTTTTGATGTAACAGCATAAAGTGAATGAGGGTCACAGAGAGGGTGCTGTTTCCTACGCTTAAGAAATAGTTATGTGATTTTATCAGAAAACATGTGAATATGTCCCTCTTCTCTCACCAACCTCAGTCAAAGATAAAGTGTACATCCCAACATCAGAGCCCAGTCAAGAATGCCCGTTTCCAATGGTTACCAAATTGAAATCAAGTGAGACTGACAACAATGAGGTTTGAGTCAACTCATGCTCCTAACATCCTCCGACTTAGCCCGCTACCCTGGTGTGACATCCTCGAAGGAACGGCAGGCAGGAACCAAACACAGGGCGATTACGCATTGAGTGACATAAAAGATCAAGATTTGGTATGAAAATATTTAAATTCTCCAGAAATTAGAGACATTTGCATTGATTCTGGCAATGAATACACTTTTTTTCTAGTTAGAATTGGTATAAATTCCTCATTTAGTCCAAGCAATGAGCTTTTTCATATATTGAGAAATGAAGAACTAAAGAGCTCTGTATTATTTCTCTTCCTCTCATCACCAGATTGCCACCTCTCCACTGCAGTAGTACATTTTCAAGGCTGCTCTGTATAAACTTTTGCTGCATTTGCTGACAACTCCGAATTTCTACTTGGCCTTTTCTGACTTCCAACATCCTTTCATTCCATTACTCACACAATCACTACTCTGTGAAATGCCAAAGTGGGAGAGAGGGGACTACGGATGAGTGAGATGTCCTAACGGTTTGCAAGTAAAATAATCTGATTCTGGGGAGGAACCTCATTTGGGGGTCTTCAACAAACAAAACGCTGGTGAGAACACTCAGAAAAATTCAAAATAGTCCTGACCGTCCCTGGCAGTGGGAAGGGCCTACTTGTGGAAGTCATCCCTGCTGAAATCTGCATCTCTGTCCGTGTATATCGAACTGCAACAAAATCCCTCGATTACAGCGAGCAATTATGACTAACCAGACACGGCTATAATGCTTATCATGTCTTTCCTCCTCACAGCTGCAATTCCTACCAGCATTGTTTCTGCAACATTGCATCATTTTGCCCCCCTCATTTACTAATGGCGTCATTGTCTCTTGGTTTACGTGTTGGTATGATGTGCACATAGAGTAAATGTTATATGGTTGTTTGCTTTTCTGTCCTTTTTATGCTCGTGGTGTTATATATCTGCTCTGTGCAGCTTGACCCAGCCTTCTATCGTAAATACACTCACCGCTTACGCCTCGCCAAGTTGCTTCTGGGATGCAGCTGGAATGTTCTGCAACCGAAGCATTGTATGGTCTTAAAAGGTTTACAGGTTGCATTTTTCTCAAAGAGGGAGATTATTTTCTTCTTGGTGTTCATTGAACGACATGCTACAATATAAATTTGACTTTGGAAAAATGGCCAAAACTGAGTTGAATTTACAACAAATGTTTTCAACAAAGTGGCTGTGGTATACAAGTGAGAATAATCTCTGAAATCACGCTGATCCGTCTTCAGTCATACCTGGACAGCTTGTCATTTATCATCACAGCTCCTTCAAAGGGTTTCATACACCCTCTTAAGACCGACAATAAGAAAAAATCCATGAATGAGTCAATTGACTGTGTTTGACATATTTTTAATTTGAAGTCGACTCACTCGGAAAACTTCAGTCTTTTTTTTATCACTTAGATATGCAAACAGGCATGACAGGCATTTTTGTTTGGTGCACGAGGTGGAAGTGATTGATGCCTGCACATTACAGTCTACAAACAATTCTTTTGCATGTGTTTACTTGAGATGAAACTCACTCTGGGCAGTAGTGATGAATGTTGGAGGGAATGGTAGATGACAGCCAGAGTGGCCTGTGTGCAAGATGAGTCAGGCTGCCTTCCAGTCTCTTTCCAAATGATGACATTTGATTTTGTCTGGTGATTTTTTTTTCTTTTGTGTGGCAAGTGCTCAGGTGACAAAATCAATAGCTCTTTCTAGTTCACGCTTTTCCCCTCATATCCTTTCACCCGTGGGTTTTCTTAAAACTGTATATGTGAATTTCTTTTCAGTCTATCCCTTTTTTGAGGATTCTTCTCATTTTTTTTATCTTGGCTCTTATTGTTCTTCCCTTTCCTCTCCTTGCAATCCCTTCATTCTCTTTTCCTTTACTTCCAGCGCTAAATATCTGTGGATAAAAAATGATAATGGATGTTGCTCTCTGATGTGGGAATTCCGCAATTAGCCACTCTGCATGACACGTGTGATAATGGCCTTAATGTTCTCAGACTTGAATGCCTCGGAAGATCATCAACAGACACAGAAGGAGACATAGCACATAAATGAACGCTGCCAACTAAGGAGGAGTGATTCATTTTCCAGTTATATGTTGATGATGAACTGGTGATCCTTCCAGTTGTGATAAATTTTGTGTGTTTATATCGCAGGATCTTCTCAGAATTGGCTTTGATTTGTCAACTTTGATGCTTTTGTAAAGATAGAACTTGGCGTTTTTATTAAGCTGTTGCATTTCGGTGTGTTTGTGTCCTCAAAACTTAATTAATTTATAAGTCTGGTGCACTTTTAGAGTAAATATATCAAGCAATGACATTTTCAATGTATTATTAATTTTTGGCTTATTCATAGATGCATGCACAGAATCGTTCCATTATCTGACGAAACTCATTATGCACTTGATAAATGAGAGCAAAAGCATCAATTTCTTCCTCATGGTATGTTTTGGGTTTGTTTTAAGTTCCAGTCCTCCAATTGCTGTATTCCCTAACCTCACTTTCTTTTCTCATAAGTTTGCACTGCATTATTTACAATGAGGAAACACCTTATATCTAAAAATCATATAATGAACTGACAAGTGCAGATTTATTCCCTAATGGACATTCATATCACTCCTTCATGGATCCCTGGAGGGGACATGTAGAGGGGGGTTGCTTTGCGAGATCTTGAAAAGCTTCTCATTGAGGTCACTGTACTTCTGGTTCACTGAAATATAAACCAAAACACACACCAAGAGGATGGAATCCTTGGCATGAAATATAAACATCAAGTATGTGCATGCAGCAGATATGTTTTAGTGAGACATTTGTTAAGATTCCATCCATCCATCCATTTTCTACTGCCAAGCAGCCTTTGGGCGAGAGGCAAGGTTCACCCTGGACAGGTCACCAGTCCATCGCAGGGCCAACACATAGAGACAGACAACCATTCACACTCACAGTCACACCTACGGTCAATTTAGAGTATCAATCAGCCTCGTCCCCTCTTGATGTCTTTGGACTGTGGGAGGAAGCTGGAGTACCAGAGAGAACCCACACAGGAACAGGGAGAACATGGAGACTCCACACAGAAAGATCCTGTGCTGGAGCCGGGGCTCGAACCCAGAACTTTCTTACTGTGAGGTGACAGTGCCGACCACTGCACCACCATGCCACCATTTGTTAAGATTATAATGTTCATTTTATATTGAATGTTCTCAGTAAATTTGTTCTTGCTAATTTATTCAAATACGACAGCAATAGATAGGTTTAAATTGGTAGGTGAGTTCATTCAGTGAAAAGAGAAGTCTGGACTGCCTGGTTGGAAAATTCAAATCATTATAACGCAAATATCATTTTGTGCCATCTGTTATCTAAGATACCAATCTGTTTGCAGTTTTATATAAGAAATCTGTCTGTTTCCATCGGAAGGTGGCACATCAATCACTCATTAGTGCTGATGATTGCTGGTTTTATTCCCAAACCTTGGAGATTTCCACATCTGTGAGTGAGAAACAAGGAATACAGAGCAGAACAACTATCCGGCTCCACCCCACTTACCACTGAGCAGAGACAGCCTCAAAGCCGGCTGACCTGGTCAGGCATGCAGTCAGGATTGGTCTTGCGAGGATCCTGACTGCATGCCTGACCAGGCTCATGCTGTCATCACAACTAAATGTGTCATCCCTTTGGACACAGAGCAGTGGTTGGATACCTCTCCATTCTTCTCACAACATTTCTCCTTACCTTCATCCTTGCCCTATTTTGTCTTTAGTCTCTGTGTTGAATAGGAGCACACACACACACACACACACACACACACACACACACACACACACACACAACTCACACACAGGCAGAACATAATGTTAGACCTGTGATCCCCCATGGGAGGATGTGGGAATATGTTTGTGTGATGCCATGATGGCAACTAATCAGAGGCATCTGTTCCTTTGTTGTGTCAGTATCATCTCAACCTCAGGCAAACTGGATGATGAGTGAAAAAAATATCTTTATTTGTTCACCTCCAGCTACAGAACCAGCACATGATCATTTTGTGTCGCTGTGTTTTCTATTTTATTTTATTTTATTGGTCTATTCTAGCCATCAACTCAAGACAAAAAGCCTCAAGCAGAATATTATTTTTGCACCGCCAGATAGAGACTAGCAACTTGTGTTTTGTGAATTTTGTTGTCACTGGTGTTACAACTGAAACTCCATCTTCTGCCACTGAAGAACATGTTGTTTGTGCTCAAGGTTCAGAAGTGAAAATGTAAGATGACAGAAAAGGGCACTGACAAAACAAACAAGTATTTTTTTTTATTTGCCTCTAGAATCGCACAAGAACAGTTAGCAATATCAAAAGACTCAGTTCTGCTTGTTCTGTTTTATAAGCTGGATCAGTCACAGACAAAGAATTGACAATGTAATACAAATGTTACACAGTCTATAAATCTTGCTGCTGGGAGAACAACACCCCAACACATCAAGGTAATCTAAATATAAATGAACATTAGGTCATAGGAAGACGATGCACTGGTGCTCATGTTTATGAGTGAGCAGCTATTTATGAGTAAGCCATGCATGGTGGCTTATTTTGAAATATAGATATAGAGCTATAATTTGATATATTTTCTATAAGACAAAGTTTTCATACATGAATGCTTTTATTTTTACAGTGCTCACATCAGCACAACCATTATAATTCTTGTTCTGGGACAGGACAGCAGTGTCTTTATTATCAATGAAAAATCAAAGTTACATGTTGGGTATTAACGGCTACTCGTCAGGTTCAATAATGTTAGAAGCAGCCTGGAACATACAGCAAGCTCTCTCTCCTCTGACAAAACACTAAGCTGTTAGTATCCAAAATACACTCCAGCAATCCTATTGCTGCACAGAATGGTGGCAGGAACTAAGCCAACATCTCTCTTTCTCATTCCATAGGAATATCAAGTCGTTAACCCATTGCAAAATGTAATCGCAAATTATGCCCGTGTTCCTGGTAGCAAATGTTCAAACATTTTTATGTTTTAGCATAGCAAACCGGCACGAGGTAGTCAGGATGCAAAACCCAGTCAGGAGCTCTGTTGGCTCAAAAATCTACACTCCACTTCCATGCCCTCTGTGTCATGCAATAATGTCTCACGTCCAGGGTTGGCAGATTTTCAAACTTCTTAGCAGAGCAAATTATCTGGATCTTGTTGCAGACAGTTTTATGATGACAGGGTCATGACCCTAGCATAATGGCAAATGTTGTTGCATGATAATGACCACAGAATTCTAACTGTGGGATCACCCAAATCTAGTCAAGATTTTGTCAGAATCTGTGTGCAACACTTTCAAACATGTTACTTCTATCCAATTTCACTGGCAGGGTTAAATATGGCTTCAGGCTTGGATCTTCTGCAGGGTGCAGGGGAGCTGTAGCTGTACAACCAAACAGTGTTTGAAGTGTGATTTGGGGCTTCTGCCAAGCTTTGGCTGTAACCTGGAAATACAGCTGTCCTGTAGTTGATAGCACCAACAGAACACACTGCAGTTAAGAGATGGCTGCTACTTCCAGTAGTCTGCAAGAGAGGGTGCATGCAGGGTGCCAACAGGGGTGAGCAGGTGGATAAAGGCACAGAAAAGGAGGCAAAACATGAAAGAAACTTAGATTTAAAGGTGGTAGAGTGTAGACACGTGTAGTTTAATGACCTAATAACTCATTAAGTCTTGCTGCAGTGTCACATCACAGAGCACAGATGGTGGTGAGCAGGGAACACTGTCTCCCCTGCAGTTTTATGTTTTAATCTGGTGGGAAAACCAATTATGCCTGACAGATTTAATATTACAAGATGGAGTCGGTTTGGGGAACAATATAGCTGCTCCCTGTGCATTCTGACATACCGTATTTGTCATTGCATCCAAACGGTTCCCTGCGCAATAGTCAACATTTTCTGAGTTTGAGATATTAAATGACGCATGTGAGTCACTGGAGCTTTCTACAGACAAACTGTGGGAGCTGGAAATGAAGAGACTGAGATATAGCTTTTTTTTTTTTAATAAGAAATGTGATTGTTCTTTGTTGGGTGGGTTTTATGACCAAGGACAGTGTCTAAAGATAATGTCTGACATTACTGTTATTATATAGGACAATATACAATATATGATGCAGTAAATAAAATATTGCACTACAACAAATATATTTGATTTTTTATGCCATAGGCCATTTTCATCTCAACACGTTATTTGCAACAAAAATCCACTGGGACTCAAAGATGAACTGAAATGATTCTGACTGACTTGTTTACTTTCCGTTTAGCCAAAACCGATCCATGAGTTGATGAAGGCGCATGGGCACAACTCATAGGTGAGGAGGAGGGTGCAATAGCTGTGCTGCTGGTGCAGGACAGAGGAAGTGGATTTGGACATGCCTTAAATGAAGTAAAGCCATTGTGTGTGTTCTGCGCTTTGGAACCGCTCCTTGCATGAGTGTAAGACAGAGTCCAGTTTCTCCTCATTGCCACTGAGGTTTTTTTGTTTGTTTTTTTTAAATTTCAGTACAAACATCCACTGGGATTCTGGGATCAAGAGAAAAATGTTGTAGTCAAAGCTCAAGGTTGACAAGGTCATAGGGAAGGTATACGACTAAGATGTGGTGTTTTTAGTGTGATCATGTCTGGTTTCTTCGGTGAAGTTTCTTGTTGTATTTTATACATGTTTGTCTGTATTAATATGCTCGAGTCTCAGGTCTTTCCCGCACCCATTTCCTTAATAAATCAAATTAGAGCTAAGTTCTTCTAGTTTGTAGCTGTTTGTGTCAATTTCCTCTGTATAGTTGACATAGAAGCAGAACTGCTTCCTCATTTAGTATCGGAAACGATATGTTTTGCCTGTGGTTTTATCATCCCTTAGTAGATATTTCCTACCATCACCTGCATCCAGAAATTAAGGGTGGACACATATGTAATGTGCTCCTCCATACAGTTGTTTCATTTACCCTGGGTCACCAGTTAGGTGACCCAGCTGAAAAAATTCCGTTCCTGCTAGCTTCCTGCTGTACGTAGGAAACTAGCGAGACAAAAACCTTATAACACTTAGTTGCCGAGTTAAAAATAAAGTGGGATGATAAGAAAAATCAAGATGATGTAGAAATATACAGTATCACAAAGAAGAAGAAATCTACCCATACATCGTGCTTTCATAATCAGACAATAAACAGGTGACATTTTGAGCTACGCCTCTTCTTCACATCTAAGTGATCACCATATACCACGGTGAAACCCAGGTCTGAAGTTTTTAATATTGCAGAGGTATATTGGAAAAAGACAAAAACAATCGTGCTTTTTCAGATTTTCTGTCTCGCCTCTCACAAACTACCAGAAAAAAAAAACAACTTTTTAGATGTATTTTAATTATGATGCCCTTAATATTGCAGAATTGTCAAAAAGCTTCTCCTAACTTGGAAAACAAAGTGTGAAACTAAATAAAAGGCTATAGGATTCAAATTCATTGTTCACCCAAAGTGCAAGGTCAGTACTTTGTGTTAATGGTTATTGTGTCATTGTCAATTCAAGGTGCTTGTGTTTAGAGGAATTACTGTCAAGTCTCAGCAGAGGAAGAAACAATAAACGTCTCAGCTCATATCCATGCTGTAATAAGAAACATGCTAGGACTAAAGCTGAGTGCTTTGTCTCAACCGCTGGTGTGGCCGACAGATATACTTTAATTTAGGAACCATCAGTTGCTTACACAGCGCATTGCTTTAGAGGCTTTCAGACATCTCATCATGGTAAAAGCTTATATATTTTAATGCATGCCTTGGCTTGTCAGACAGACAAAGTGTGTGTTCTGTTATTTGGCGGAAGGCATTTGAGAAAAATGCCTTCAGTCTTCAGCATTCTACAGAGTGGATGGAGACTTATTCCATGTGTATCTGTAAGAGCTTATCATAGGCAGCCTTATACTTCACAATCATGTGTGGTGTGAATACAGTTTTATAGGTTGGAAAATTTATTTTTACATTCACTTTTTTAATCTGGTCTATTGTTTATTTGTAGAGGGACAGCGCAAGACTTCAAAGTAATCGCGCCCGCGTTAGCTTGTCGTTTATTTACATGTGTTTAGTTTGAATTCCTTTCTCAGTCAGGCTTTCTATCACCTGAAACAAGCTTCAACTAAAGCAGTGAGGAAAATAAATGACACTACAGCAGTTTTTTTCCAGATCAGCCTTGAGTCCCAGTGGATGTCTGTACTATATTTTAAACCATATCCTGAAGGTGTGTTCATGTGAGGTGACAGGGACTTTGGCCATCACGATCTTTAAAGTTTGTCCTCAAGTCCCAGTGGACATTTGAGTTAAATTTAAATGAGTTCCTCCGAGGTATGCAAAAAGTTATCATATTAACGGGACATCCAGACAGACAAACGGACAGTACAAAAAAAAAATACTGCCTCAAGTCAACAGTGTTCGCCAGTGTGGAGGCATAAAATGTAGATTAGTCAAAAGTACTTTCATGGACTCTTTTTCCTACAAGTGCAAGATTTCTGCTAATAAATTATGATTAGATACAAACAAGAAAATTGTATGTTGCATTTACTTATCAAAGAAAAAAACAGCTTCTGTTTTATTTCCCTTAAGTATATGAATTATGCTCTTTTAAATCAAGCCCCGCCTGTGACATATCGCTTTATTCATCAATAGAGCCTCATGTTACCATCCATGCTATCACACTCATCAAAGTGGTAACTGTCAAGGACGAGGGCATCGCCATGATCTCTGTGCCCCTTCACCTCCTCCTCCTATGCCTCCATCAGACAGGGCAGAAGATCATTTATCTGAGCACCTTTGACTGAGCTATGAATAGGTACTAACTGCCTCCCCGCAGTTTCTGGCACAAATGCTTGTCATTGAGATGAATATAGTGCTGAATAATGTGTCCTTCGGGGGACACTGCTGCCCGTCTCCTCCATCACTGCCACTGACCCTCTTGTTAGCCCCTGCAGTCCGGTGGATGCAGGTGGGCGCTCCTCCTAAGAGGCTGTGAACTTTTCATGTGATGTCAGTTTGTTAACCAAGGCTTGTGAATTGAGATATTTTTATCACGACTGTTTTTTGAATTCCAGCGCTGCTCACAAACATTACCCAGGGGCACTGATCATGACCTCGGCTGAAGTGAGTGGTGCGAAGCAAGGTAGCGAGGGGCCTTACGACTCTTTTGATAAATCTAAATGAAATAATCAGGTGGTTCATGGTTACTGGTGTTATTATTGAATACAGTCTGTTTTTGCTGATGTAACAACAGTCTCCCCGCTGGCAGGAGTGGAACATTAGCTCGCTGCTCCCACTTTGCACTGTAGAACTGCCAACATTACTGGTATAAATGTTGTGAAGCATCCATCTTATTTTACGAACTTGGCCGCAGACACTATTTAAAGAGACAGTGTAAAAGCATTATATTTGCACAAAACTATACATATTACCGACATATTAATATATAGTTTATCATACATGATAATTTATCATGAAATGAATAGTTTGGTTTATGGTTGACCTCAAGCTGACTAACTCCAACTGACTCTAAGTTTCTAAAAGCGTCTCATTAACCACTTGAGAAGTTATTACTCAGCAGCTCACTAAATCTTTTTCCATCCAAATCTTTGAGTGTGTTTTTTGGAGTATGAAATCGCTCAAATTAATTGACTCTCATTTTTTATTTCTGCAATATAATCACTGGATAATGGACTCAGCGCCAAAGGCATGGATGCTAATTTCACATCAATTAATGCTATTCAGGGAGAAACCAATAATTAACTGTGGCTACACTGGCACACGACCCAACCATGTTGATTCTAGTTTCACTGCATTTAGGACATGTGATTGGAGATCACATCAGAAAACAAACAAACCACTGCACTATTGTACTTGCATCGATCTACCACTTTACAATCATAGAAAATATACATTTTTCACAATTCATTTCTTATTAATACTGCATAGCACCCGTCGGGGTACATGCATCCCATTTCAAAAACACCGCCTTAGTCTGGACAAAAGCCACATGAAATCACCATAAGGATTTCCTGAGGAGAACCCTTTGATCTCTGTTTGTCCTTAACAGCTTAAGTCTTCTGCTGTATTGCTGGGAGGCCCTTAGTAACTACCTTCCTCAAAAAAAGAGACCCATCCAGTACCTTTAAATGGAAATTACTGTGGAATATAAGATACCGGCTTGATTTATGCTGAAAAAAAGATGAGAAGACACTTTGATGTGTTTTTTTGGGTTGTATTTCGGCTTTTACCATCAGTCTATCTTCAGTACAGCATACACTCATTCTTGGTCCTGGTATGGTTGGAGGAGGAGGGCCTTCGTGTGATCGTGTTGCATATGCAAGCAATAACTTGTCTTTTCCTTGACAGAGAGAAACAGCCATGGTCCCATTCATTCATCCAAAAAAAAAAAATTATATATATATTCAAGATGTATATAGGACATGAGACCCTAAACCAAAGGGAACAAAAAAAAGATTAGAACAGGAGGAGAAATTTCACCGTTGTTGTAAGGTAAAATTCTCTAAAGAGGCTACAATAAAGTGTGGGATGAAGCCACTGATGTCACTAATTTAAGAACCTGGAAATAAAACACAACCGCCAGATCTTCCGTCCATGCTGAGCATCACTCTCAACCCCAACACTGCTTTAACATCTGGAGAAATACAATGATCGAAAGGCCTGCTATGAGTAGTTGCTAAGCTATGATTGGATAAGTGGGGAGAGAACTCTTGAACATACGATGGAGTGGCGTAAAAAAAGCGTCCTAAAACAGAGAAATACGTTCCCATTGTTGAAAGCCCAGTTCCTTCTTCTCAACAACAATAAGTTTCATGAATGTTGTGAAATTCGAGGAAAAAGTAGGAGGTGTTCACCACGAGCTTAAATTATGTTCACATTTTGTTTTATAACGTGAAACACATCAGAAAGTAGCCCTTTTTTGAAGCACGTATGTGTCTTTAAGTCAACAGCTGTCACGGACACTAAACGTCAAAAAAAACAAAAAACACAAGAAGTGCAAAGTTGAAAGTTGAAGTCATTCACAGTGTAGTTTGTTCAGCATAACGTCAGCTTAGTACTTTGAAAGACTGCATTCATGCTTAAAAAATTAATCGTAAAAATCATAATGTCGAGCAAAATGTTTCCGTCTCATGACCTTGTTTGGCACAGAGCTTATTTTCGGCAATTGCTAAAAATCCATCGGCAATACTTACTTCTGGCTTGGCCTACAAAACTCCATCATCCCTTCAGCACTCTAGTGCAGTGTCGTTCACCCAATTTACTTAGGCTTTTAGCAGTCTAGCGTCCGCCTCTATGAATAAATGACATAATCCCCTGTGCTGCTCCTCAACACACTGTATTAGCTTAAGTGACATCACACGCCCCTTCAATGAAACAGGGTAACACTGTCATTTGTTTTTTTCCGTGCTTTTGGCAACTGGCTTCAAATGGCAACTCTACATGGTCTGCAGTAAAAATGAATGAGTTAATACACCAAAGTCCCGGACAAGGTGCTGCGTAAAATTGCAGTTGTACCAGCACTTGAAGTCACACTGATTTGAACATGTGGGTGAGTTAAGTGTTAAATTCATCAAGTTTGTAATGTAGAACCTTGGCATTTTCCTTGTACCGACTCAGTTTTCGAAGGTAAAACTCTTAAGTGTCTTTCTTATGTTCTCTAGGTGATTGAAAAGAAAGTTCTTTGTTGTCTGAAGGGCACAGCTCTCATCTGTAGCCACTCTTAAATTGATGAATGGACAAACTAAAAGATAAAAGATATTTATGACAGATAATAGATTTTTAATGATTCTTGCTCGAGTGATCTACTCCTGCGTTCATTTGCCCTCATTTTACCCCTCACTCTGATGGCCCTCATTCCTCAACATGTTCAGAACAACATACTCTACTTTTTAATTAAGTGAAGAAATTTCCAAAGCAAAAGGTTAATGTAAGGATGCCTTTGCCTCAAACCAATCAGGCTTTACTTTCTCAGAAATAAATATGAGAATACGAGGTCTGAGGTATGCGCGAGAAATACCAGTATTCATGTTTATGTGAGTGAATCACTCACTGGGTAGCTAAAAGACTTCTATCCATTGTCTCCAGCGAGGGTGCTGGAGTTGATCCCAGCTGTCATTGGGTGAAAGGCATGGTACAGCCCGGACAGGTCCCCAGTCCATCAAAGTGCTCACATACAGACAACCTGTCACACTCACATTCCCACCTACGGAATGCGGAGTCTCCATTGATCTAAATTGCAAGTTTTGAGTGTGTGTGAGGAAACCAGAGCGCCTGGAGCGAACCTACACGGGCAAGAGGAGAACACGCAGACTCCACACAGAAAGGCCCCAGCTGACCTTTGGATTTGAACCCAGAACTTTCTTACTGTGAAGTGACAGTGCTACTCTGCAACTTATACAGTACCTTGTAATTGGGTGGTGTCAAGGTTTCTGATTTCAGTGATAATAAAGATACCTAAGTCATTCCAGCAGAACAGAAACTTCAGTTTTTACCTATTACCCATTAGCTACGTCATATAAGACATTTCCTACAGCCTCAAACCTTTTGCTCCAATAATGTCAAAACCCTAGTAAATCAAAGCAGGAGTTTTATATATTCATACCCATTCACCAAAAAGTTTACTTTATCCTTCAAAATTAAAAGTATTTTGCTGATCTAATGACGGATGAGACTCAAGCTACCAGAGAGTGAAGTGTATCCCCACGTCCTCTATGTTGCCTGATTTCCCAAGAAGGTGATATCAGCTTTACATTTTGAGAATCTCTTTTCCTTCACCAGTCCTATGCATGTATCATTATCATGCAGGTAAGCTAGAAGTTTTGGGTCTAACTTGGGCAATTACGGAGAGTCCCCCCCCCCCCCCCCCCCCCCACATATGTAGTGACGGCTTGCATTCGGTCGCAAAATCTGAATGCCACCACTTCAAGGCGGGCTGCTGAACTGGCTGATTTCCATTTAACAATAAAATTCAAACCAGGAAGCAAGAAAGACTGTTGAAATTATGTATATTCCTTTTAGTACATCCCTGTTCAAGTTCATTGCACACGCTATATTAAAAATGAGGCTACCACATCAAAGTCAGGGAAAAAACTGCTGCAAATCTCATCATCAGTGATTTTCCTGCTAAATTAAGGTTGCCTTCTCACGTTTATCACGACCAACGAGGAGAACTTACAGTAACCAGTTATTCTCTAGCAGCTGAAGACACTCAGTAGCATGGCAGGAGGCGGAACAATACCCCATCACTTCATGGTCAAGGTGAGCTTATGAACAGATCATTGTTACAAATGCTGAGGACATTGGCTGAGACACAGAAATTACAGTGTACTAGCTATTATTTTTTTTCTTGTCAGGAGATCGACTGGTTTCAGGTTAACAGGAGTTAAAAGTATTATGATCCAAAATTCAGGAGGTCGGTGCTACAGCCTGAGCATGTCTTGATCAAACACCTGACACTAAGAGGAGGACCAGGAAAACAAAGTGAGAACAGAAAGTAAATCAATTCTATCATACAATACACAAGAAATTCTTTACTTGATAGAACAGTATCAGCACACAAGTTCAGTTTTATGAGTTTAACAATTTCTCACACAAAAGCTTCTCTTTCTAACGACGCAGGTTTACTTGGATCAGTGACTAATCGATAAATCATTAGCAGTGTTAATCACTGTTCAGCGATTGTAATTGCTTAATTTAGTTGTTCCTGGGAAAAGTAATAAAACCATATTAATGTGTTACAGATTAACATGTTACCGCCCATCACTGCTAGCTGCCACAAAGGGACGCACATGCAGTAATAGAACACATCTCGCAAAATTAACCCGCAAACACATAAACAGGCATTTCTCATCTACATGAATAAACTGGACAATAAAGCCTTCATGTCCCGTCTGCTTTTGTTCACTTATTCTGTTCTTGTATTTATACTACCATCTTCTATAGGATACACGACATATGTGATTTACATTTGTACTTTTTGTTGAAATTTAGGACATGCAGGATATTGCTGATCATGCAAACATGACTTACGAGTTGCATATGAATGCACATAGTTATTGTCTAATAATGAATTATACAACTTATCTACATTTTTTAGAAGGAGCCTTTATTTGTCATACAGTGGAATTTGTCCATTGCATTTAACCCATCCTCTATGGAGCAGTAAGCAGCTGTGTGCAGCACTCGGAGAACAACTCTAGCTCTTCCACCAGCACCTCGGTCGGGAGCACTGGCAGGAGTAATTCATCTAACTACATGTTTTTGACGGTGGGGGGGCACCCTGAGTAAACCCACGCAGACATGAGGAGAAAATGCAAACTCCACACAAAGGACCTGGACAGCTGAGACTCAACCTGGGACTTTCTTGCTGTGAGGCAACAGGTCTAACGCCTGTGCCACCCGACCACGGTCTGGTGGCGTGGTGGTAATAATTTCAAGCCCGGTTTTTCTGTGGTTTAGATGCGACGTAGACATCTTTTCAACCTGTTTCCCACTGGAGGTCTTGCTTTAGATCAGCCATCAACATTCACCTGCAGGTCAATAAAATATTTGCAGGGAAGCTCGCGCCCACGCCACCCACCTTTAAAGTCATGTCTATACAAAGTGACCTCATAACGCATGCAACGCTATTATATTGAGAGCATTTTTATTAGTACATATAAAATGTGATGTCAGAAAAAGTGTGTGCAGGACAATACAGGCACCAAGTGACAGGTAGATTTGTTGGGGGAATTGCTCAGCAGACTGTTTCAAAGTCATGGGCAGAGACCCTGAAGGACACCCAGGAAGAAGAATGGGCATCTCTGGTGCATTCGCTAACTGGGTGATGAATGAATTACAGCTCCTAAATTTAGCCAGGCAGTCTACCTTGAAATCGGGCTAGACTTCCATCTTAGAGGTGCAGACAGGCAGCACATTACGTCAGAAGCCACGACCTCTATTTCGGCATTTAGGAAAAAGAAAGATGAATGTCTATCCAAACATTTCATGGTTGCCAGAATAATATGTTGGAGATGGAGTGTTGCCCAGGCATTTGTCAGACTGGTCAGGGTGTCCTGGCAGCATCATTTTGTCTGAGAGCAGATCAAGCGTCAGGCACCAATAATGTGTGCAAATAGAGTTTTAGGCATGCAAACATTTCTCTGAGGCTGTGCTGCGCTGGGAGTAATTATGGCAACTGACCTCAGCCATTTATGGGAATCATGTTCATGATCTCGGAAGTTGATCAAGTTAAATGAGACTTATAGATGACAAAATAGATGACAAGTAGCCTGTTATTGACCTAATAGCACAGAATTTTAGAGTTTGACATTTGGGATTTTTTTTTCTTTTCTTTTTTTTTTTTTTTCCTGGCTATGAGTTACATGAGAATATTGATAATGGGAGCCGGCACATTATATATCTGCTTCTTCCAAACCTAGGGGTGAGGACCCAAAATAAGCCCTGGCTCTACTTTTATTGGGTCGGATATTTATAGTAAAATTCAAAACAATGCTTTTAGAGCTGTTATTAATGTATAAATCTGCCAACAATTACTTATGTACTTAAGTCCTTATGACGTACTACCTTGTTTGTGTTCTTCAGCTCATATCATCATCGGCTTTATATTCTAAACGCTGTTGTCCTGTCACTCTGTGTACTTACGAGTAAACAAACAGCAGTTGGCCGCAGCCGTCTTGCCTCTCCTGCACCTGAAAAACCACTGTTTACCCTTCAGTGGCTGCTGTCATCATCTCTGCATGTTTCTCTTACAAGCATCTTTCAAAGCAAATTTTATACTGCGCTCATTCAGAAAACAGCCCATGTTACTAAACATGCCTGCAGAGTCAGCTTAACTAAAAAACAAAAAAAAGGCACCAAGACAAGTCACAAATACACAGTTTTTTTCATACTTAAAACATATTTAACGATCCTGACCAAACCCTGGCACAGCCCTTCGTGTCATGTCTTTATCTTCTGCACCAAACTAGACAAACAGTTTCAAATAAGTATTGGTAGTGTTGAGCATGGTGGTTGATAGCAAAATACCAAAGATACCCATCCCCCATATGCCTGTGACTAGAGCCTTATAAGAGGGCTAACAATAATAATGGCTAACATTGTCCTGCAAGCCACGACTGACATTTTATCCTTGACCCTCAAGCTCCTGATGTGATTGAAGTAGCAAAAATGCATAAATATTGCTTTGATAGTGGAAGTGTCTTTATTGTGATTGTTTGCTTTATATATTATGTATTCATTTTCCATATGTGATCAAAAGAGGGGGTGATACGTCAACAGGTATCTCTTCTGCATCTTCAGCAGAGAAATGTGGAAACCTCTGTTACAGGTTATTGGCTTTATCGTGATTTGCTGATTGATTTTGGCACCATTTAACACAAATAATGTAATAAATTCATGTTTACCACAAAAAAGATGTGTTTGACAATGACTGAACCCCGCCTGTTACCACGTCAACGGAATTTCATATTGCGTAGGGTTCTTCAGAAGTGAGGAACAAATCCAATGAGGATGTCTGTGAATTTAGGTCAAAAGCTTCAGAATTCTAAATAAGATGACCTTGAGGTAAGGGGCTGCATGGCTCAGAGGTAGAGTGGCCATCTAGCAACTGAAGGGTCACTGGTTGATCCTCACTTCCCCCAGTGACCATGTCAAAATACCCTTGAGCAAGATACTGAGCCCCTAATTGCTCCTGATGGCCCTGTGATGGACTGGCAACCTGTCAAGGGTGAACCCTGCCTCTCAACCGCTCTCTGCTGGGATAGGCTCCACCCCCCTGCCCCACCCCTTAATGTATAAGCAGTACAGAAAATGGATGGACGGATGGACCTTGAGGTAAAATTGTGTTTGTTTGTTTTTTTGGTTTGTTTTTTTGCCAAACATTGTAACCTTTTTTGCAGGATAGAGCTCTTTTTAATGAATTGTTGCAGAAAAGTGCGTGGTGAAGAGGCTTATAACGTAGATTATGAATGCCCTGAAGGAAACAGTTTGGATGATCGACTGTAGCAAAGCAAGCTGATGGGTCATCTCTTAAAGTAAAGGAGGAATTTAATTACTGTGCAGAAGCCGCAACGGCGAGAGAGCCTGATTAGAATGATTGATGATGCTCACGTTGAAGGGAGGACATGTACATTTCAAAGCTGATCGGCATTTAACTGAGAGGGATGTGACATAAAAGCTAGAGGTAAGTGAGGATATGGAGGGGGGTGCACACCCAATATTTCAGACAGGACAAAAGACCTAAGATCAATTTGTTTGGATTTCATTCACAAGTATCTTTTAAATCAGAGACTTTTTTGTGGAGACCTGAACTCTGTCTTCTTTTTTTAATTTTAACCTACCAGCTTGGATTGCAATGTGTGTGTGTGTGTGTGTGTGTGTGTGTGTGTGTGTGTGTGTGTGTGTGTGTGTGTGAAATAGGAATCTAATGTGAAATTTGATTTATATAGTACTTTAGGGTGTTTCTCTCCTCAAAGATATTTAAGATGTTGTGTTTACCAAGAATAATCTCTTAATAATAGTCACCAAACAACACAAAAAAAACATTTCCAAATACATCAGTTCATAGTTTGTTTGACGTCATCCTGAGAATGTTTGGGCTTTGTATTTAAATGTAAATAAATTGTCATTTCCATGCTCAACTCAGAATGTGAAGATAAAAGGTGTCCCTACGCTAGATTCCATTAAAATCAAGTTGCTATTAGATGTGAGGGAGGAATTGCAAGGATGTGAACAACAAAAAAATACATTTGAAACTGATCGTTTAAAGCTGTAGATGCTATAGAAGTGACTTGGAAATGACCGTGAAAACAAATTAGAAATTCCAAGTTAATAGGAATTTTGAGCTTCTGCTTCTCCCTCTGTGTATAGAGGTCTTGCCAATGATTGAGCCTTTTATGAGTGGCTGTTTCAATCACATTTCAAGGCTTGAGGGGATTACAAAAAGAAAAAAAACATTTAGAGCAGATTACTGACAGAGTTCTTCGTCTGGATCCATTCACTCACATGTCAAAAATTGTCATCTTAAAAGTCCTCCAACCATGACAAGATGTCACATGTGACGTCTCTGAATTGCTCAAGTCATAGAATTCAAGAGAAAAGTGGAGGTTCTTCGTACACAGAGTTGAAACTGGTTTTCAAAGTTGACAACAGCTGTCTCTTCAGTCATTCAGTTTAATCAGCAGCTAGAGGCCAGCACTCTCTTCGTTTCTATCTGTTGTACTTGCTCTTTTCTCTATCTTCGTATCTGCGCTGGAACTGCTGACACTCTGGAGAACTCTTAAAGGAAAAAAAAAAAAAAAAGGCGGATAATTAATGCACATTTAAACTGACTCCTGTGAGGACAAAAGTCTATGGTCCAGAGTCACTACCAGGTCATACCAGGACACATGCTAACATGCTGACATTTAGCGCGTGTCTAGCTTGTACAGCAAAAAAGAATTATTCCTTGAAGTAAGGGGTCATCATCTTATTTGACAAGATAGAAATAAACGTAAATTCCCGTTACTAGGGTCCATTGTTTCTGAGGTGACTACTGCACATTAGCCTGTGTATTTTTTTATACCTTAACCAGAAAAACTATAAATGCATGTAACCGAAACGAAAGGTACATCAGGGAAGTGGAAACATATAGAAGCAAATGAGTGAATGTCCCAGGTTAAAAAGCCAGTGCGGAACAAGTACAGAATGAGCACTCAGTCTGGAGCTTTTCAGTCAGACGAACACATGAACACATATTTTAAAACTCAAGTTTTAGTCAGAAAAATAAAGTATTTCAGCATTTTCTAGCACTATGTACATTAAACAACGTTGATTGCAAACAGGTGAGAACGGCCAAGGATGAATGTGTGAGTGAGTCTCTCTGGATCTTCTGTGAAGAGGAAAGGCTTGTGACAGAATACGCGCCTTCTGTCAACAGCAAAATCACCAGCTCTTAGAAAGCTTGAAGCAAAATTCCTGTCCAAGCCAATCTGAAGGTGGGGTGTCAACCTAACTGATAAAAGTCACCTTTTGACCAGACGTATAGGGTGCTAGAGGAAAGGTCAGGACATTTCACTTACCAAAATGAATCCTAAATGGAATATTAATTCATCAAAATCCTTGACAAACCATGTAGTAGCTGGAAAAAAACATGAAAATGTCAACCTCAGACTCTATGATCTGGCTGCTGGTGCCCACCCACAT
This sequence comes from Aulostomus chinensis, assembly GCF_037954235.1. Taxonomy (NCBI): domain Eukaryota; kingdom Metazoa; phylum Chordata; class Actinopteri; order Syngnathiformes; family Aulostomidae; genus Aulostomus; species Aulostomus chinensis. Next base: position 16,716,722 of record NC_141325.1, on the reverse strand, counting down.
GCAGCTGATATTCTAGTCTGGACAAAGGTGGTGAACGATGCCTAAAGGACTGAAACGACACGGCTTATTGTTCAGGAATTGTTGTGAGTTAGTTTTGCTCAAAATGAGCTGTTTTAATGTTGTTTACTTTGCTTGCAGCCTCCAGATATTACCCAGTTTTTACTGTTGCTATGGCTAGATGCTTCAACATTAGCTCTTGTGAAATCAAATCTGCTGCTCATCTCTGTATGGATGCATTTTTCCTCTGAAAATGGACAAAAAGTCCAAGCGGAAAATGGAATCTCACTCTGTGGATTACTCCCAGAAGCAAAAATGGACCATAAAGTTAATTATTTTGTCACACTTTGTTTTATTCCTCTGTTGCTGCTGCTGCCTCTTCTTCTTCTTCCTCTACTTCTTCTTTTGAAATGGTAAAACATTTTCTATCTTTTCACTGCTTGCTGGTGTGTCATTCAAACTGGAGGTTCAAGAGCAGAAAAAAAGAATATATTGCTGTCTATGAATCAGCAATATGTCAGTATGTGAGTGAACAAGACAGCCTCTTCATGCTTGGTTAGGTTTTCACTCTCATACTCAGTAAGGCGGAAGGTTATGCCCATAGGCTTTAAATCACATTGGATGAGTCCTCCTTACTCAGCAGAGTATTGTCTTTGGTTTGGAAAGTAATATTTTTTTTCAAATCCTTGAATAGAAATAAAGTCAAATAAAGCAAATATGACAAAAAGAATAGCAGCTGTTAATCCTAGTTGTGGGCACATAGATGAGCTTCCTCGTTGGTTTTGGCGCTTTGGGAAGTGCCATACTCAATTAGGTCCTACATGTCCGCCTGGGTATTACGGCTGACATAAAGAAATCTCTTCTCCAGCTCTATCACTACTTCCACACAGCCATGATTCACCAACACCCCCACAATGCATTGTGACCAAGCCCTGAACACCTCCAAGAAAATCCCTCCACTGGCCTGGAGCGACAGCCAACATGAGAGAGAGAGGATTTATCCATTTTTTTCTGCCCTCAAAGCTCCGCTCACAGCATTTAAAGGATGTGTTCTGTCTGTCACAACTGGACAGTTTCTGTTTGGCAGCCATTCTGAGTGATGAATGTGTTTTGCTGTGACATATTTATGCTTGATTAGGTTACTGTGTTCTCATCAAATGTGTGTTCTTAGATCTGATATAGTGTGTTCAATGGGTGTGGGCTTACGTGAACTCTCTATATATTGCTGAGATGATTGAAGTTCGTGAGTGTGTGTGTGTGTGTGTGTGTGTGTGTGTGTGTGTGTGTGTGTGTGTGTGTGTGTGTGTGTGTGTGTGTGTGCAAAACACAGAATTCGAGAAAAAAATAAATCAAAGGGAGTGATGCTTGGATTCACTATTATCACAGGTCTGATGTTTGGAGATGAAACCATCACTTCACATTCACAGATGAAGCTCATAGTGAAGCTGTACACCTCCACTGATGTCATTTGTTTGATAGGCTACTGATATGTATGTGTAGTATATCAGCATAATATAGTGTAACCAAAAACCATATTGTGTTTTGCAAGTAAAACGTCCTTATATAAAGTCAATTCATCAATATTATTCACCCACTAATGTTGTGTTGTGCTATACAGTTTTTATACAGTGATTATTCATCAGTACCCAATATACTGAAGTAATTAAACACAAAGTGAATAAATACATATGCAAATAGTGTGTGTGTGTGTGTGTGTGTGTGTGTGTGTGTGTGTGTGTGTGCGTGTGTGCGTGTGTGTGTGTGTGTGTAAAATGACACACAGGAAAGGTTTTGAATCTAATACGTGGAGGCAGGTGGATGAGAAGAAAAGGCAGGATTTATTAAACAAGCAGAATCCAGTAACTTGAAAAAAGCTAAGACCAAAAAACCAAAGGGATCAGAAAAAATAAACAAAGACTGGATGTACATCTAAAAACATGTGAGCTTTTCAAAATTAAACAGGATATAAACATCTAGTGCAGGAGCAAAAATACCCAAACAGGAATCATGACAAAGCAACACCTCAGTCCTCAGTCTGTCAACAAGATTGTGAGCTTAATTTTGCCTTATGCCCTCCAGTTAATGTTGTTTTGCACCAAATAAATTGTCTTTTCAAAGCTCCTGGTTTTGTCTCTGTGTCATCAGAAAACAGATGCTCGGAGTCTTAAGACAAATGGTCAGTTTACCAGAGCGCTTGGTGTGGTCAGCTGGGCCACCGATGCCTCAGTATTTTTGGGTAATAAAATCTCAGTATTTTGGAAATAGACTGACAGTGATTTTACTCTTTTGTGAATCTTAATAATTAGAGGTCAATGGGTTTAGCCACTGAAACAGATTTTCTGTGTTTGTTCATGAGAATTGCTTTTTTGAGGAATGGAAATATAAGAAGTATTTATCAGTGATGAAACCACTAGATATGTGACATTCAGCCTGTCAAGGCTGTGTGTGCTTCAGATGCTCTAAAGTTTTGACATCCTCTCAGGTCACCATTATCAACTTTAGAAACTTGCAGTCATTATTTCCACTACAGGATTTTTTTGCAGTAGAAAGACATGACAGGAAAAGTACACAGAGTGGACGATTTTCCCCCTGGAAGCCCAAATGCTCTCAGCATTTTTCTGTCTGTCTTTATTGCTGAAAGATGCTTGTTGATATTGTGAAGCAACTTTCTAAACAACTAACTTAAAATTAAAAAAACAAAACAAAAACATGTTTCCCCTGCTTGATTTTACACTTATTAGTTCCACTTGATGCTGCTAATTCAACATCCAAGACAGTTCCATTTCAGGAGCACTTAAGTGTTTGCTGTGAGGGTTCAATTACCACTGAGTCGCTGCAGCTACTCGATCCATTCTCATCCCAGGTCATCAAATAGCAACAATTTAATTGTCAAGCCCTCAGCCAGTGATTGTGCAAGGGAGTTTTTTTTTCTCTGTGTGCAACAAAGGCATTGTCATTAACTTCCACTGTAGAGGCCTTCACAACATGAAGAAGTGTTTGTCTCCTTATCCCATCCTACAACAAAACTTAAACAAAGCTTTGATACAAAACTGATACTCTAAATTGACCGTAGGTGTGACTGAGTGTGAATGGTTGTCTGTCTCCATGTGTTGGCCCTGTGATGGACTGGTGACCTGTCCAGGGTGAACCCCACCTCTCACCTGAAAGCCGCTGGGATAGGCTCCAGCCCCCCCCCCCCCTTAACAGGATAAGCGGAAGAAAATGAATGGATGTGATGATTGTGGTTGTATACTTCTCTGATATGCGTCTGTTACAGGGACCTTGACTTTTGACAATCGAAATGGTCACTCGTGAGTCTCAGTGGACTATATCTGAAGAAATTCCCTCAAAGTGATCTTTATATATTATATTCATATGAGGTGATAGTTACCTTGATCTCTGACCTTTGACCAAAATCTTACCACTTCATCTTTTGAGTTTGAGTGGACATTTCTGACAAATTTTGAGAAATTTCTTCAAGGCCTTAACGATAGTGGGACAGAAAACTTGCGCATTTGAGTTGACAGTGAATTTGACCTTTAACCTTTGATCACAAAAATGTTTTCAGCTCTTGCTTCAGCCCTACTGGAAATTAGTGTCAAATATAAAGAAATTCTCTCCAGGCGCTCCTGAGATATCATGTTAAACATACTGTGATGGATGACCCGAACACATAATGCCACTGGCATAACTGCTGTCATCGGCCAGGAGCCATAACAAGCATTTCAAAAATGGTGGAAAGTGTTTTAAACCACTCACAGTCACAGCTACAACAGTTGATAAGACATATCACAGCAAGAGCAGTGAAACGTCTGAGGAAGACTGCAGAATGATAGTCGAATAATGTCAAGGTAAATGCCAACATGTCTTTTCTGGGTTTAAGTAAGAAAGAGAACAACTGAGTTCACAGTCAAGGCTGTGTGAACTAGTTTCAAATGACGGTGTCACATTTGCCTCCATTGTCTAAGCTTGTTGTAATTTCAGAAAGTGTAAGAAAGAGTTGCTGTTAGATGTTGTGAGAGTACGTACAGTAGATGTATACATATGCAAATAGCATCAGTGCTTTACCAATTTGAGAGAAGAGGCGCATGCATATGAGACAAGTCAGGCACAATGAAACCGATCTGATTAAAGGCCAGACCGAATAGAAATCTCTACCTGGTCGGCAACAAAAGTCCTTTGGTTGGGATGAGCTGGTTTGAGTTAACTTTCACATCTTTAACAAAAGCCTTTCTGGCCGTCATTCTGTATGAAAGTCTCTCTGGCAGAAAGCCTTCAAGGCAAACTATTTTTCCCTAATCCCCTCACCAGAAGGAAGCAGACTCACTGATGGGAAAACTGTCAGTCAAAATAAGTTCATGGCCAAATGTCTCCATGCCGCTCTTATTTTCTCCTTCCTTCATACAGCAGAGAGACTCACCTTCAAATGTACACGCACGTTTCTTTTCTAATGTTTCAATGCTTCAACCGAGGTCACATAGCGGCTTTCCATAAAAACACACACAAGAAGAAAACATGTCATACTGGACATGAACCGTGACAATGATGCATCAGGCCAACTTCATCTGTATACTGGCCTGTGTCGTTATATGTGCAGGAAAAACACTCACCTTTGCTGAGAGAGAGAGAAAGTGTGTGTGTGTGTGTGTGTGTGTGTGTGTGTGTGTGTGTGTGTGTGTGTGTGTGTGTGTGTGTGTGTGTTCTTGTACTTGCTATATAGTGAGGACTAGAATATGAATTTAACCAACACAGTGAGGACATTTTTGGAAAGTGAGGACATTTTAGCTGGTCATCACATCTTCAAAGGGCCATTTGAAGGTTAGGCAAGGCAAGGCAAGGCAATTTTATTTGTATAGCCCGTTTTCACCAACAGTTTGTCTCAAAGGGCTTCACATGGCATCATAACAACATCCTCTGCCCTTAGACCCTCACATCGACTGAGGAAAAACTCCATAGAAAACCCTTTTAACAGGGAAAGTTAGAAGGTTCTGGTTAGGTTTAGGTTCAAGGTTAGGGTCAGGCAGTCAGTTTAGATGGTTAGGTTTAGGGTGAGGGGCTAGGGAATGCAGTACGTCAATGAAAGTCCTCACAAAGATATAAGTACAAGGATGTGTGTATCGCATTCTTGCTGGTGAAAGACTGAGGATGTTTTTACCAGGTTGAAACTTGATGTTAGGGTTAAAATTGGGATCTGGTTAAGTCAAGGTCAACAAAGGTCAAAACCAGTTACCTCACTCTACTGCAACTCAACTTGAAATGACTCGAGGGAATTCCTTCAAATTAAAAAAAAAAAAATCTAATGAGACTGGAAGATGAAGTTATTTAATACATTTTGAGATTCATTCAACTTTTTGGTCCCATGCACACTAGTTTAACTCTTTCCCACTTTTCCAAGTGTTCATCTTCGTCACTCCCCACCCATTTACTGTCCCTCTTCTCCCTGTTTGATCTTACTAACTGTCCCTCATATGAGAGTTCATGTAGAAGTCAAATCAATCAGCAGAACACCACAGGGAATCAAGCTATGTCCCAGTAAACCAGGTGTACCACTACCAGTGACTTTTGCCTTTAGGGGGAGGATGGAGAGCAAAGCAATGCAAAGCCTCCATTTCAAGAACATTTGAGAGCCTATATGTCATATTCTGACATCCTATCTTCAAATTTGGTTCACCAAAGGTGACAAAACCCTTAGTCATACCGAACTGTAATTAGCCGAGGCCCAAATGCGGGTTAAAAAAGTTTGTTTCTTGTTAATTTACATGTAGTAACCAATTCAGTTTAAACACATGACTTCCACCACTGCTCTTCATTTCAAATGTATGTAAGTTAAAAGAGAAAAGTGAAATGTGCTAAAAAAGAGTGTATTATTGCGTGTGAATTAGACCGTTTCTTCTGCTGCTGCAGCTGCATTTTGTTCTTGGCCAATGTGCATTACCAACCACCTCCCTGCTTCTCACCAACAAAAAAAATTCTGTGTCTTTTAGAAAATGAAGGTGAACATTCAAAATGATGCAACTCAGAGCTCCAGAAAACACAGAGGTGCCTTTTCTTATACAGGAGTACCTCCTGCCAATGAAAATAGTGATTCAGTATTTTTATTTCATGGCTGATATACTGTATGACCTGCTTCATAAGGTTAGCATTAGCTATTTTCTATATTACAAAAAAATCTACAACAGTTACAAATCTTACAGAATTTATACAGCGTTCTGTCTGGCACAACCAACACCAAACATTTACCTCCGTGTTTTTTGGAATCCCTTTCCCTTTCGGTATCTGTCAAACTCACAAGCAGTTTGAGTTGCAATAAGGAATTAGCTGAGCGTCTATCACAGGTTCACAGCTAGGACAGTGGCGTCTCCATCCTAACAGGAATCACAGCAGGGTGGAGCTCAGGTCTAGGGGGGAACATTTTGTTAAGGTTGTTCGGGAATCCTTTTTTGCGCTCCACTTTCAAACCTCTGCTTTGCCTCCAAGACTCCAAGTGTGACCAAAGTAATACTTTGTTGTGAACCGCTTCCTCCGTCACTGTGGTGTGCATTTGAGGATAAAGGAACATCTCGAATTTACACTCAAACAACTCTTAGGAGCAAGAAAACATTCTTGGGTGCTGTTGAAATTGGTAATCCTATCATAAACTAGAATGCGAATTACAGCACACCAGTTTGCTTCTGCATGTTTAATCGGGTTCGCCATGCAATCAGGCATCTTAAAAGATGGAATAGTTCTATTTTGAGAACTGAAAAGTCACACGTCAATAAATATTTAGTATTTTTCATCTTTGCGGGCTGACAAACAGCTTCATGTACATGCGTCTGTCAAATCATGTTGAAGGAGGGGTTCCTTACATGTTTTCCAGAGAGCATGATTCTGGAATCCAAACACATAAATATCTGTGGGTCCATTCCTTCTTTATCTGTGTCTCTAACACAGCTGTATCTATCTAAATATCAAATAACTGAACCTGCGACTGTAAAACATCAGGGGTGCTATATAAACAAGTGATAATATCAATTTAATCTGACTTCATCCATGGTAAATAGCTCACAGTAACTGTTTTGGTCATAAAAGGTTCCCAACTGAGGGTCACTATGATACCGTAGCTATGATGCAGAATCAATCAGAAATAAGCCAGGAGCTAAATCTGCTAGAACACCAACAATCTCCCTCATGCGCCTCAAAGGAGTACTGCATATAAAGCTTTAATGAGAGATCGTAGAAAGAAGTTCTGCTAATTTAATGGGACCCAACTAAAATCCCTAGTCTCCTTCCTGGTTATGAGCCATGACCTTTTCACCGTAAACCTGGATTGTATGTCAGTGACTATGTTTCCACAGATGGAAATAATCTAAGAGATTCTCATAATGTTCCATTCGTATTTTTTGCAAGTCCACCTAAAGAAGGAAGATGCTGGGCCACATTCCCGTTCCCCTCTGCGCTTTGAACTGAAATGTCTGTCATGTTGTCGCTGTGAAACTTTTCATTTTTTCTTGTTAATAATGTAGAAAACCTTTTAAGACTTTCTGGAGGCTGGACCACGCACGCTAAAGGAGTGTGACATGTTGCAAAAATTGTGCAAAACCTCTGTGATTAGGGTTTATACAAATGTACAACTAAACTCAGAACATGCCATATGTTTTAATCTGATTATTGCATACCCTGGCTATGACCTAATTAGATGAAGGAAGTACAAAAATGCTGTTATCATGGCAGCATTTTTTACATCCCGAGCCAGGACACGAACTCAGAACCTTCTTGCTGTGAGGCGACAGTGCTAACCACTGCACCGCCATGCCACCTCTCATTAGTTTGACTGGTCTGTTTCTGGTCTTCCTGTACGATGACTCAAGTAGCTATAAGCATAACGTGAGCTGTACTGTACTGTATTCAACACAGATCTGAAATCTTCCCTCGTGTGTTCTGTCATAAGAATTTCATGGCATGTTAGGGGTTTTTCTTGTGTTTCTGTGTTTAAGATCTCTTGCAATCGTCTTATCTTCTTACAGAATGTGCTGCACGTTTCTGCCTGCTGGTTACGATTCCAACCAAACTGTTTGGACATCTCCCGTGTGTCTGAAAAACAAGCGTTTGAGTTATGTATTGACAAACGGGATTTTTATTGACTTCATTCAAGATGGCAATGTCTGTCACTGTAGAAAATTGCTTTTCAGCAGCATGTGTGGAGGAATCCTTTTTTTTTTTCTTCAACTCAATCAATAATCATTTTTATAGCCTACTTGTGATCAGTGCTGGAACTCCCGCCTGTTAAAAAAAAAGATCCAATCTTGACTCACCTTGTAGTGAAAGAAAGGGTGAGCTTAAGGCTGAACTTAAGGGCTCAGTAAGTTAAATCAACACATGCGCCCACACACACACAAAAAAAAAAAAGAAATCACTGCGGGATATTAAACTGCAGCGAGGGAAATTAAGCGCTTAGCTGTATAAAACAAACTTGCCCTTAAGATGTGCATTAATAGTAAAGACAGCACATCTTAAAGAGAATTATATGACTTTCATCAGAATTCATATGAATGCCACATCTGTCTCATGTCTCATGTGTCTGTGAACAAAAAGAGATAAAGCCGTCTGTTTCTAGCCAATGAAAGTCTCAGTGTTTGTGTGTGTTGTTGTTGTTTTGTTTTGTTTTTTTCATTCTAATTGATGACCATTTTATGTCCCATGTGTCTCCAAGTGTTCAGCGGATAAAATCCCACCAAGGAGCTTCAAATGGCTCAGTGGGAGTACCTCGTTTTGTTGTTGTTGTTTTTTTTTTTAACTTTCCTCTTATTTTTCATCACATCAGAGTTAAGCTCAGAATTTGAATGAGCCTTTCTGCTCTGACAGCTTTATTGTTTGTTTGTTTGTTGTTTTTTTTTTTTAAGGAACCGATAAATCCTTTTTTTTTTTTTTTTTTTTTGGATGACTTTTTGGTGAGTTTCAATTTAGGGGGGGAAAATTGTTATTTCAGTACCTACAGTTTGAGTGAATAAGAAGCTCCCTTGGGAGAGCAGCTGTTAATGATGAGTAAAACAACAGTAATTTTCAGATAACAGAATGTGTTATTAAACCATAGCAGCTGCTATTCAGGGCGATGGCTGTCATGATTTTGATCATTTCATATTAAGAATGTGATCTTCTGGGTCTTACAACAGAATTGTCCCATATTTGAAATTAAAAGATTTCTCTCTGACGGAACCTATGAGGTGCACACGTGCCATATTTCAGAGAGTCAATGACAGAGTGGGTTTGGTAGGAAAGAAATGTAATAACTCATAGTTATTTCAAGTCCCTCAGTCACATGACACATTAACTGTACATAAAATAAGACATAAATGAATAGATTTCAACAAAAAAATGTGTTCAAGTCAAGCACTAATAACTACTCCTATGTTGGCTTATATGTCACATGACATGGAGGCTATTGAAAGAAACCATCCATCCATCCATTTTCTTCCACTTATCCTGTTAAGGGTCACAGGGGGGTGGAGCCTATCCCAGCAGCCTTCAGGTGAGAGGCGGGGTTCACCCTGGACAGGTCACCAGTCCATCGCAGGGCCAACACACACAGACAGACAACCATTCACACTCACAGTCACACCTACAGTCAATTTAGAGTATCAATCAGCCTCGTCCCCTCTTGATGTCTTTGGACTGTGGGAGGAAGCTGGAGTACCAGAGAGAACCCACACAGGAACAGGGAGAACATGGAGACTCCACACAGGAAGATCCTGTGCCTGAACTGAGGTTAGAACCCAGAACCTTCTTGCTGTGAGGCGACAGTGCTGACCACTGCACCACCGTGCCGCCTACTGAAAGAAACAAAACACTGAATTTTATGACAAATAAAGAAATAATGATTTTTGGATAAAAATACTCTTACTAAGTTAAAATAAAATACTCAGTTTGAGGTTTTTCTCATGATTCCAGTCTAATACCAACAGCTAGTGCTAATTTGTAGTTCCTAGGTCATGTGACGTGGATGCGCATGAAAACACAAAACACTGAATTTTGCAAGTAAATATTTAAGATATAGGAGGTCAGAAAATAAAATAAAAACAGGTGTATTTCCAGTCAGTTAATAGGAGCTGGTGGTAATTTGGGGCATTTCTCAAATAGTTATTCTCTGCTTTGTTTTAAATTGTAAATGAATAATACAATGAATAGATGTTTGCTAAAAAAAAAAAAAAAAGACCGGACATTGCACTGCTGGAATATAACCTCTCTGCTTTTGATAGTGCCTTTTTTTTTTCAAATTCCATGCTTAGTTTGAGGTTTTTCAAATGCAGTTGTGACACTTGAACATGGAGAAAAAAAGAAATCATGCAAAACCTGGATCTGATTATTTAATTAAATGTTCTCTCCTTGAGAGCACGATCAGATTGCATGGAACTTTATTAGATTAAGTCTTCATGCACTTCGCAGCCTTTGCTCTTCATCTTTATTGAATATTATGTTGTGTATTTCTTGGTCTGCTTTCCATTCAATGTTCTAACACTAAATGACAGACTCCACGGGGCCATGTCATAATGGAGACCTTTGTTAGTGAGGAAATGGTTGATTTCAAAGCATTGTTCAATTTTTCAAAGTTCATTTGAAAATACTGTTACATCTCAGATGATTCATTTCAAGGACATCAGTAAGTGTGCAACAAAAATTAGTGCAGCTTTAAACAACAGCAGACTGAAAAATGCTCCAACCTTCATGTTTTTTTTATTGTTAGATAAGAACCAGATTGAAAAGAAATACTGATACCCATACTGAAAAACAAAAACAAAAAAACAAAACTACTGCATAACATAAAGCCTTCTTGGAGACAAAATCAGTGTATTGGTAGCGTAGGAATATTAAATATGTTGTTAATCAATTTCAATCAAGCTTCTGTGCATCATGTCATCAAATCTGCGCTTTTTACCACCCGATGGTGATTGAGCAATAGAAAAAATAAAAAGCTTTATATTTATGTATAAATAGCCAGAGTATAATCAAGGCTTTTCATGTCTAAATACCAGTCTAAGTTGGTGTTATTATTTCATCTTTCGAGCAAATCACAACATGGGTTTCTTCATTCAAATCTCAAGTGCTCCTCCATCACCCACTTGCATCAGCTGTGACTGTGGGAAGGAATCAGCAGGGTTTTATTATTCCTATCATGGATGTATTGTTATACTCAGCAATAAGAAGTGTGTCATAAAAATGGCCGTGAAAATCACGTAGTTCTAGACCACTATAATGGCGCCTGCTTCCACTGTTTTCCCATTATATAGATCCTGTTTTAGTCTCGTTTTAAGTGTGAAAACTCTTAATTAATATATCAAATTGGAAAGGCATAAATAAGCTTCAGGCTGCAGCCTTTTTCCTTTTTTCACTTATCGATTGAGTAAAATTTGTTGTGTGAAATGAATCAGTGGAAAAACCAGTTGTATTTTCCCACAAAATGTGTGTGAGATTGTTTTGTAAATGCATAACTGACATAAATCTGTTCTCGTTAAAAAAATAAAGGTTAAGTAGGAACGGAGATGTGGATGTTATGCTCTATGCCAATACACAGTAGGAAAACTGCCATTGTTCATTTTATGGTATTCCATGAATATTCCTCTATAAAAAGTGTAATTTAACATCACTTCTTTTATCTGCAGTGTTTTAAATCGTAATGCTTTGTAATTATAAAACATTAAGCCCCTTTTACGCCTAAAATACAAAGAGGTTGCAAATGAAAAGAAAAAAAATGTCCCTTATTCTTTTGATTGCCTTGTTTCCAGTTTTTGTGGCATAACACCGCCTCCGCACACCAGACGTTTGTGATGCAGAATTGTGAGAAAACAAATCAAAGCGAATTAATATTTCATTAATAATTTCCTTTTTAGCAGTGGCTGATAAGAAGTGCAATGGACAGAGAACAAACATGCACTGGGCTGCCGTTCCTGATAAATTTGCAACAGGATGGTAGAAAGAGCTTTAAAATGGCAATGTGATGTGTGTTTGCCCCTGAAGGATAAGGAAACAGCGATTATGTTTTTGCATGGACGCTTCCTCTTAATTTAGTGAGAATAAAGACAGAGAAAGAAAACAGAGGTTTATCTTTTTATAATCTTTCCACCAGTTTGGGAGTGAAAAGCTCCAGACCAGACTCAAAACCAGACCACTCAGCAGCATGTGGTTTTCCATCATGAGTTTTTATAACTTAGTCAGAGGCTGTTTTAGGTGTGCAATTTTAGTACAATAAAGGGAAGACACAAATTAGAATTAGAATTTTTCAGAAATAAGCCTATTTGCTGTCCTTCTCTGAGCCAGCCTAGCAGATACTGGAGACCTCCATCCTTCCTCCATGCTGCATGATGGAGCTGAGACCATCAGAAACAGGCTAGTTGCTAGTTAGCTTAGCATAATGAATGGTAGTAGATGGGGAGGTTAACATACCTCTGTTTTCGCCACTCATCCTCCAAATCCTGTAGTTCCTTCTCTGTTTATTCTGGTTCAAATATGGGTTCAGGATCTTCTTTTTCCGCTACATGCAGAGAGGCAAAGGTTTGCCATTCGCCCCACGAATTTGGCATTTCACACCTTGCTACTTGTGTCATTTGTGAATTTGCGTCTCTTTACATCTTCACATCAGCTTAACATAGGTTAATCGGACAAAAAAATGGCTTCACATTTGGTGTGAACACAGTTTAACAATGGGTCTTTTGATATGCCACAAAAATCACTGCATACCAACCTCACCTTCAGCAATTCCAGGGGCTCATCATTTAAAATTTTTGTATCATTCTGAATCTTACGCACTAACTGGTTAAATGAATGCGGGCAGTGTTTCTGGAGAAAAGTGTATTTGATGACATTTGGCAGAGTTATGCTAACATTCCATTCACTGCAGTACGCTAACTAGCATTCAGGCATGTCTCTGTGGGTCTCACCCTGCTGCACACACAGAGAGAAGGGTATCTATCTTCACGTCTGCCTCGGAGGAGGATAACAAATGACAGTATTTCCCAAAAAGTTCCTGTGTCCCTTAAAAAACAGCAAGGTGAGTATGTCTTCCAGAAGTTTGACACAGGGTAAATACCTGATAAGGCATTGATTTGTCAGTACACATTTGAGGTCGGTAATGTGGAGGACGTAGTACCTCATCTGCAAAAAGTTAATATCAAGGGTATAGGATATCAACTTGTCACATTTCAGCAAAATTTTAAACCTAAAATGGGTCATCTGAGTGATTTGTGTGTTCATGTCTTTTGCAGCAGTGATATAATCATCTTGACGTGCCTGTGCAATGACTCTTGATTCGCTTGAACAGGTAAGAGTTTAATTTGGTGAACAGTCGTCATCACGATGAATTCGCAAGTGTGCGTGGACTGAAATAAAGGAAGATTTAGACCCACACAATGCGTGTTGTTGTTCAGGTGTGCACAGCAGAGCTCAAGAGAGTGAATGGCGTCCTTGATAGCTTGATCAAGTCACTCTTGATTTCGGCGTATTCGTGTGTCGGGTGGGCATGAAATCGTGTAATATTTTAACACTCATTGGACGTGATGAGAGGGCAAGTGCACCTGTTGAGACTTACATCCTTCTTTGTCTTTTCTCAGTGGCTGAGGGGAGGCAGAGCACAGCAGCGTGTGAAGGAGCACAGGGTAAAAGAAGAGCAGTGCAGTGCAAGCAGTATGCCACGGGATAAATGATGAGCCCTGCTGATCCCAGCCAGTGATCACAGGCTTGAGGTCAGTGTCAGCCTGCCGCATGAGCAAATCAATGATCCTTTCAGAAGCCAGCTCAAATAATGAAGCTTCAGGTGGATACTCCGCTGACCAAAACAGCTCCAGGTTAACCACTTTCAAAAAAGAAAACTCTGCCAGCATGCATTTTAGAATTGACAACAAGGAGCAACAAGAAGAATATTGCCGTCTGAACTGTCCGTTTCCCTCTGCAATGATGGATGCCCAACCTTCTGACCGTATATAAAGTCTTACTACATATGGGCACATGCAACAAAAACACAAACCCCTGTTGTGAGGACCTGCAGCTTTCATACTGGGCAATCCTTTTATCCACTGATATAATATGAATATAAAACATCCATGAATGTCATGGCGACTCGCTAAAAACATTGGGTTTCGTTGAACATTTGCTAATGTTTTGGTGTGTCACTCCTCACTCTTATAGCCCACAATTACATGGGTTACATACAAATTAGAGACACCGAGTGAAGCCCTTGAAGGCCCCTAACCCTTGAAATTAACAAAGCAGCTACCATTTAACTGCAATTATACAAAGCACTATTGTGAGCATAGAGATATTTGATAGACTCAAATGAAGCTAAAAATTTGCTGAAGAATATTAAATAACTATTTTGAGGTTGTGTTTAATCCAGATCCCACAAATCGATTAAATTGCAAGCAATGCAGACGTGTGCCACGCAATGATAGAGCAGAAATCTGATCTGATGAATCATCTGGGGACCAAGGTAGAGGAATTGCTTCAAAGTAATTGTGTTGTAATTACTGCAAGATGTTGAGCAGATGTGGAACGCAAATAGGTTCAAGTGCGGGTGAACAAAATAATTACGTTGATGGTGAAATGAGTAATTGGCAGCATATGTTAAGGTTGACTGTTTCATGAAGACAAAAAAAAAACAACCTCAAAATTAGGTCCGGCAAATGTTTTCTTCCAGCGCTGCTCTTAACCTGAGATCACTGATGTTGATGAGCACTGATTTACACCTCAAATACTTCTCAAGGCCTGGCCACAACATCTGGTGCAATGAAGGTGGGCTGGTGGACTGTTGGAAGACAAATGGAAGCCGCCAGGCACTTACGAAAGCAAGGACAAGCCCACCAAACAGAAATGTATTACACAAGAGCCTCCTGAGAGAAAACCCTTGTCACTCTCCAAGATGGTGCAATTACATTGAGTGTGTCGGCTTGGGGGAAGAGGACTTTTCCTCTGCCTGCGGTAGCACATACTTCGCAAAGCAAAAGTAAGCTGGACCCCTTTTTCAGGGCAGATCCACAACTGACAATTTGCAGCAGAACCGGAACAGCTACATTTACAAACACAAGTTCTTAAATATGGCTCATCTTCCATTAAAGTTACTGCAAAAATGACTTTGAAAATAGAATTTTCAGGCCTGCAAGCCAAAAAATATGTGTGTGTGTGTGTGTGTGTGTGTGTGTGTGTGTGTGTGTGTGTGTGTGTGTGTGTGTGTTTGTCAAGAGCCATATGGAATGTGTAATTGTATGAGCAAATTATCAAAATACTTGCCCTGAGTGTGTACTCCAAAAATGCTGAACTAGAAAAACACAACGGTGTTAGTAAACTGTCCAGCCCACTCATGACTCAGCAAGTTGCTCACATCATAACAAAGCTTATGGACTTTCATTAAAAATTCTCTCCTAACTTATCAGATGATTCCATTGCCAGATATGGAAAATGCTCTTTTTCCTGTGCAAAAAACCTAAAATGCACTGCATGTTAGCAGCAGTCAGTGGAGGAAGCTCCCTGTAGGTGCAGTCATTGCCAAGCTTAACCGTAAAATCAAGAACAAATTAGTGAGAAAATCTTTCAAATTAAGAACAAAGTTTAAGGATAAAAACACACCAATTGGCTGCTCCATGTGGATCTTCTGCAGAGGCGACAGGCAAGAGAAAAGATGAGGTCACATTTCTTCAAGAAATGATAAGCTGCAGATTTTCCGCAAAGATTAGTTTCCGCATGCCCAGAGACAAGACGGGAATAATCTGATTTATCTCATAATGTATTCCTAAAGTAGTCATTCCCACTGTGCTGCATGGTAGGTGGGCTCCAGAGTACTAATTGTCATGAAAAACAAGAAGAAGAAAAAAAGTTTTCTCCAACCTTTGAATTCAAAATTGCATCGTTTCAGTGAATTATCAAATGCAATTAATGGCATAATGGACATTGTGCATCATTCAGTGCATCGTCAAAAAATGGGAATAGAATAGACTATCTGATCCTCATTCAAACAAAATGGGAATTGTTTTGTCTGTAACCTGTCAGCCCTCTTTTATAAGCTTTCCAAGAACCTCCTTCCATTGTGTTGCAGCTATTTTAGCTCGCTAGTATGTCATGATAAATAGTGCTTCAGTGGAATTAATATTATTCATTTTATGAACGCTGATATAGGTAGAAAATGTCAGGGTTTAGGCTGTTTTGTCACATTTTTATTCCGACTACAACTTAATTCAACCTTTGTCTTTCCTTAAATTTCGAAAACATGTATTTTTTAAGCCTCTTTTTATCTCGTGCTAAAAATAATGAGCAGACGGATTATTCCATATAAAACAAATAAGAAACTATTGAGTAAAAACACAAATTGAGTCGTACAAGTACATAAAAGGTGATGTTGGTAAATTGTGAAATATTCAGAGCGCGCAAAAATTTGAACTTAACAGTTTATACCTCTCTGCTCCCAAATATTCGATATTGTTTATTCATTCATTTATTTTTCTATCCATCCATCGTCAACACTTGACCTACATATTGCGCGATTTCCTAATCTTTGTGAGAGAGAAATCCTCACCTGTGTGGTGAGAGCATGACAAGCTTACAACAAACTGAATAAAGACGGGATTGATTCTCATTTTCAGAGGGTGTCGTGTTCCCACACCTCCACAAAACAGTAGATGGTAGCCTAGCTGCAAATTCTTTAATCTAGCATATTAAAAATCCAGAATAATCTGATTTTTTTTTTTTCTTCCTGTCAGGGCAGAGTGAAATTTTAAAAAATCTTCACGCACCCAAGCACAGACTCAGTGTGAGACATTTGTTCTGTTCCTACAGAGCAAACAGTCAATATGAAAAGAAAAATTCAAAGGAAACAGTCAAAAGATAATAAAATTTATTGTTGCAGACAGCAGGCGACCAGGTCGATGAAATAAACAGGGTAAGAAAAAAAGAGCCCGGCACAAAATTGTCAAAGTTACAAATACAGTATCTCAGAAATATGGAGCAGGTATTCCCCCTGCTAAAGAAAAAAAAAAAAAAAAGAATAGCCAGTTTGTCCAATTTCTAGCTGCTATGATGTTTTAACAGTATTTTTGCTGGTAATCTGCTAGTGATTTGACAGCCATATTAAACAAATACAGTATGCTTGGCAAAACGTAAACTTTTTGCAGGTACAGCAATATTGAATTCTTTGCAAGAAAATTCTGCGATCCTTAAGCCTGGGTGAGGGGAAGACGAGGCTAATGTTGCTGACGAAGGCTTTCCTTTCACAGATAGGTGAGAAATTGTCCAATAATGCAGCAGCTGTGATTAGCGAGACCTTTGTTGAGTCTCTGCGACACCATCAGTCCTGCTAAAGGCGAGACAAAGATCCAATACTGAAGTCACGTGGGACCGCTGGAGGAAGAAAACACAACCCAAGGAGGAGGCACAGGAGATAAGTGTGTGTCCTCTTGTGCATAAATGGGTGTGTATTTGTTGTCTTTATGAAGACTGGAGTTCCACCTTGCTGTCCAAAAAAAAAAAGGTACTGAACTACTTCTCTGGAGTAGAAGAGAACTAATAGCACGTTATAGAAAGAATCCCACTAGAAATTCATCAAAATGTGACACAAGCAAAACAATTTAGCTCTCGAGAGACAGTGAGCATTTTTTTTTTTGCAGGGAAGGAATTCATGCTGAAATACTAACATATTATATTTAAAAAGCCTTCTGTGAAAGGACTCTGGAAAAAAAAACAACAACAACAGAAAGGCTTCCTTGCTACATATTTGCTTAGGGGCAGTCTAGGAATAAATTCAGCGGTAAAAACTAATGTCCAAACTCCTTATAAGGACGGATGAGTTTTTAAATCGATAGGCTTGTGAAGTTGCTCATATTAGGACACCACGGCTGTGTGCTAATGAATGAATATGATCAAAATCAGTATTTCTTTTTGTTACATTTTTTTGGGGGTGAAATTTGTATTTTTGGTGGTGTTTATCTGTCTTGTTGAAGCAAGGAAGAACCAATTACATTTGATTAAAAATAATTACATATTCTGAACTGCGAGGGGTTTCATTACTCCCTTCCTGCCACCGTGCATATTTAAAATGTAGAAGTGGAAACATAGAGAATAGAATAGAGTAGAATAGAACAGAATAGAATAGAATAGAACAGAATAGAATAGAATGGGCATCTCAATGGCATTGAATAAACGTACTCAACCGTTTGGAGCAATCCTGTTCAGCCACAGAATTATAAAATCTGGTCAGTATATAAAGCTACAGCTGTGCACATATGAACTCATCGAAACTGCTCCTATACAGTGGATAGAAAAATAAATAGCCATTGTGTAGTGAATAAATAAATAAGCCATTAAAATGCCATGACTTAATATACATATAACCTACTAAACAACTGTGCGCTGACTGAGAGAATAAATATTGTAGTATTAACATCTTGTTTAAAAAAAAAAGGGTAAAACACAGCAAATACTTGAACTGCATACTTTCACCCAGGCAACGTGATGTTGTTAGAACCAGATCCAGTTTATGGATCAGTTCCAAAATCCTATCAGTCTTTTTGAGTTATCCTGCTAACAAACAGACCAGCTGTGCTGATCACATGACCTCCTCGGTAGCGGTAATGATAAATAGAATGCAATATGGGTTCACAATGACTTTTTTGTATCCCGTCTGTAGTTTTTGTTTGCGTCCGAGGCTGCACTTTCTTCAGTATGTGGAGGGTCTTCTTTGTGAGTGGAGCCATGAGGATAAAAACCAAAGTATTTCCAAAGTTTTAGATTTAAATTTGTGACTGTTTACAGCGTCTTTTTTTTTCGGGAAGATTCTAAGTTCATGTCTGAGCTGTGATTTGGCATCGTGAAAAACCATTGGCAAAACACTGGTGCAATTGAAGATATGATTTATGATAAGTGGCTCTCACAGCTGTTTACATCATTCACTGGGGGGGTGGCATGTTTACTGTTACCTCTCTTTTATGATCAGTTTATTGCCAGCTCTATGAGCTTAATTACCAGGCTGGATTTTACTGTCTAATATAGAAATGAGCTTTCTTTGCTTTCCTCTAATGAGAATTCCCATTTTCAGGCTTGTAGGTTGAATGCCAGTGAGTTTTAAGGGGTTTTCATTAGGATTCTTGTTACATTTGTCGAGGCTGGTTTGCAATAGTGAATGCAATGACCTGTCACTTTGCAGTTTTGCAAAATTCCTCACCAAAAGTGGCAGCAGGAGTGCAGTCAGACCTTCCACAGTAACCATCCTGCCAATCAATACATGTTCTTTATATTGGTTCAAAAGAATAGTCCAACTAGTATAGATACTTCATTAGTATCATCAAGAAATTAGCTTACCATGGTAGTTGTCAGACGATGCAAACAAAAGAAAATCAAGAGCTGAAACCATAGACCTCAATAACATCGGTGTGAAGTTTCATCGTTACATCGCAATAGGTTTTCTTTGCTGTGCTGGATTTTCCTGAATTTCAAATGGGCCAAGGAAGAATCTTTTATATTCATTCAATAATTTGCAATAGCGCCATCTGGTGGTATAAAGAAATGGCATGGTGACTTCGCATTTGGATGTAAAGTGATCCTCTCTAAAATCCGGTCAGAAACAGCTCAAGAACTTGGTCGAGACAGAGTTGTTAAACAGTGTTACCGTGGCGACGCACCGCAGAACTCACAACCATAACTGGACCCCAAGTCTTTTCCAAATTTCACGTTTGATGAGATTCCTAGCCTGACTAAAAGACCTACGAGCTGATCGTAGTCATAGTGTCACCTTGTGGTTGCAAGAAGTAATTGCATCGTCTTCACACGACTCATATCGACATATAGGCTACTGAATGTGTTCTCTTTCACGTGTCTGCTCCTTCATCCATCCATCGTTAACTGATTGTCCTGTTTCAGGGTCACGGGGGCCTGGAGTCTCTGCTGCTTCTTACAAAATCAAAACATTATCAGGTTTCACCTTCATCTCATGCAACAGAGGAGCAGCACATGGGGGGAAGGTTCAAATATCTTTTCATGTCCGATAATGATTTAAAAGGTTGCAAGCAGTATGTTGTTCCTCCGAAGTAATTCTGCAAATGAGTAATAGCCTAGATTAGATGCCAAATGTCTGGACTAAGCTAATCTGGATGTATCTGCTTCTATTATTTATGAGAAAGTTTCATTGTTGATGACTGCCAAGGTGGAGTAAATCATATGTGCATACACAAGTATGATTACCTACACATGCATAAACATCAGGCAACCAGAGTCAGTTTTCGTTCATGTTCTTTCACGAATACAAATGACTAAAACTACAGCAACAATCATAGATGCCAGCTGTCTTGAAATCATGATCACAAGTCTGTATGTAAGACGTAACTGTTGTTTTTCCTGCATTTATGTTAACAGAAATCTTTGAATTCCAGAGGGAATCTTGTCTTGCGCTGTTATAAACGGAAATACACAGAACATGTGCGCATGTTTGTATTCCCCACGAATGCATTTTGGTACATCGCTCTCTGTTGCAACAGACAAACAGGAGCCTGGATTTCCAGGCCTGAGTACAAGGTAAGTGCCTCCACTGAATATAAATAGCATAATTTCATGGCAACCATCATTACACACCAGCATCATTAAACATTGGCTCAGTCAATCAGACCTCCACAGAGAGCCTCTGGCCACTCTGAAATGCCACGGCGTTAATACTCTCATGTCTGCAGCTGTCTGGGGTCAAGAGATGGATGTTTTTGTCCTTGCATTTCTGTGATGTAGTTTAAAAAAAATGGATGTTGTTTATTGTGATTTATAAATGAAGCTAACCTTCATTATCAGTCTCTTGACATTATCAACAGACCCATTGTCTGTTTTCTCTTGTCCTGTAGCATCAGCTTCGTACATATTTGTTCCTTCCTACCAGTATCATTGAACAACCATACCAAATAACACATTATGGAACTGAATGAGATGAATGCTACATGTCTAAGCCCTTAAACAGATTGCGTAAATCTGATATTCCATGTTTACGTTTAGTCCAGTTATTGTCTGTAATTTCTTCTCCTTGTGTTTTGTGTTACAGTTACTGCCCGTGGTTTCCCGCCCCTGTTGATTGCCTCATGTGTTTCACATTGGCCATGTTTCACACACACACCTGTGTTTATTTGGCAATTTATTCCTCTGCTGTGTTCCCTCTGTTTAGTTTTAGTATATACCATTTCTCCTGTGGTCTGAAATGCAGTGCGCTTGATTTGTACTTCATTCACACTCAGAGTAAAACTGCACCTGAAAGGTATTTGGCCAAGTACACCACCCCCATTGCAGAAGCTTTGTGGGCCCAAAGAATGCTGAGCTCAAAACTAGAATCCATAAATAAATAAAAGATATAAGCCATGATTCACTTTGAAGTGTGTGTGTGTGTGTGTGTGTGTGTGTGTGTGTGTGTGTGTGTTTGCATGCGCAAACACAGCAGCACAAGCAGTTGCATTTTCATGTAGAACATTATCAGTAACACATTTCAAATTTATGGTGCATCTAAATATGTCCCCGTTGTTTCAAATGTCTCTGCACACTTGGCCATTTGAACACTGTAGGTAGGTGGAAATACGTCACCATAGTGTGTCTAAGTGCACCTAGCACGTTGTGGAGGAAGGGGAATCTTTTCCAGTGTGTACATGCTCTCTAGCCATTTTCTCCTTGTTTGCTTGCCTGTTTTTTTCTCTCTGGATTTATGGACTTTATATTTTGTGTCTTTGCCCGGAATATATTTTGCTGCCTTCTCATGTATGATCTCTGATCTTCCAGGTCAGATCCCAGTTTTGCACAGAGATGTGCAAATCTATTTAACTGTAATCTCCTCCGAGAACTGGGGTCACTGTTTTTTCAAATGCTCTTAAAAAAAATCTCTCAAGTGATGAAGCTCGATATGAGAGTGTATTTCACTCTCCAATGAATGTAACATATTCCTTTGCCATAACTCAAAATATGGCAGATGGGAAGTGAAGTCATCAGCATGCGACTCCTACGGCATCAGAATTTAATATTCTGCGGTGGGGAGTTGCTGTAATTGGACCTAATGGAAACAGATGTTGTGTTCCACGGGACATGACATCTCTCACACAGCATGCCGGCTGCCAGGCGCTTTATTTAGGAGCGATATCTTGCAGCTTTTCATTTCCACACACTTCACATCTAAAATAATCTTCCACAACAATTTTGTAAAGAACACCAGTTCTCATTACCTGCAAAACTGAGAACTCTCACGTGTATTCTCACACAAATCTGTGTGTGATGTGCGTTTAAATTGCCCTCCTCAATATGCAGCTCAGAAGTAACTGCACATAAAATTACCTGGGAAAGGCCAGGAGATGGCAAAACAATTTCCTCACAAGTGCACAACAGTGGAAAACAGAGTTGTGAGATCATATTGCAGTATCCAGTATCTAGGAAAATAATAAGACATAATTTGAGAAGCAGAAGTGTCATGTCATGGTTTAGCACATTCCTTTCTTTCCGCCTCCTTCCATGAAGGAGGCTGGTGGGTCTTTGTCAGTGAACATACAGCTGGAAATAGCTCCAGTGGTGGCAGCAGTGAAAAGCAGGATGGAAAAGAGATTCACAACTGACCGAAAACAGTACCATCAAACCAATGACACCCTGACTCAGTCACGATCCATAAAGGAGGCAGCAATGGCAAGATGGAATCCATTATCCCCTCCTCTCCACTCCAAATGAGGCGATGGCAAGCACTCTGTGCTCTCACAGCGCCTCGTGAAGACATCTTACAATCAATGGACTTTAATTTTGTCCACTTTCTCACTTCTTTCCCCTCAATAAAGAGGAAGAAATGTCTCCAACTCCATTGATGCTAATAACAGAGGAAAAAGGGACAGGATGTTCATGTGGGTGGGCTGGCAAGCAATTGGGGAACACTTAAAGAGGTCAGAAGGTCATCATACTGCAATTATCCACAATACTGTCAGAACAGGCTCCTGTGTTCACTGTAAGCTTCAGACAGATATATTAATT
This sequence comes from Aulostomus chinensis, assembly GCF_037954235.1. NCBI lineage: Eukaryota > Metazoa > Chordata > Actinopteri > Syngnathiformes > Aulostomidae > Aulostomus > Aulostomus chinensis. Next base: position 16,693,754 of record NC_141325.1, on the reverse strand, counting down.
GATGTTTTTTGGTGAATTAGGGGCCCAGCAGCTCCACAAAATATCTGACAGCGTGACAGCAAACAAGTTCACAAATGAGTGGCCATAGGCCAAGCAATTTTAGCACTGAGTCCTGTTTCCAGTCACCTGATTAATGCTGGTCCAAAACTCATGCTATACTCAAGACAATTCAGATGTTGGAATGCCAAACTGGAGATTTTTACCTTCTATCAATACTGCGTTCATGCTGCAGGTTTAACTCAGAAAAGGCGGAGAGGATTGTGAATGCCAAGCGCTATATAGGTATGATAATGAGCTGTTAAATACCACATGTTGCTATTTACAGAGCAATTAACATGTTTCGTATATTGCATAAGTACACATTTGTGAGCACATAACTGCCAACAAAAACTTGTAATTTTTATGACTATTACATTCTTATCATCAGGGAAGATCTAAAGTCAGAGGAGCCAACGTCTACAATCCAAGTTTGCAACCTTAAATTTCAGATTTCAAAACTTTTAGAAGTCAATTTTCTCCACTCCTTTGTCACAGCATCCACATTTTCCAAACACAGCATCATTCTACCTTCAGCACTGTTTTGGTCACTTCCAGCTCCTGCTTAAGAGCTGAGTCTTTGGCTTGCTAGATATTGATCTGTTTATTGAATTACTTGGTTTATCTGTGCTTTTTTCGGTTAAATCTGCTGCCTGCTAAGCTGCGAGTTAATAAAAATGTAATTTACTCACACCATCGCCATTGTAACGTGTTGACAGGTCAGGGTCCCTGAGGTATTTATCATATAAAAAAAGTTATGATCTACAGTTACTCTCTGTAGATATAAATATGAAGAAGGAAAGAGAACAGTCTGATCCCCATGAGATCAGACAGATCTTGCAATTGGTAACTGCGATTTATTCCTTCAAGTTATGATCAGTCGATCTTGACTGATAGTATCGGCAGTAATGTGTCATTAATCCTAAACAGTGATCCAAACAATGCATTAAAAAAAAAAACGCTTTGAATATCTCCAGAATTGGGTTTGTGACTGCAAATGACGTGCACCACATATAAATAAATGATTGTTTATTATTTCAAAAAGGATAAAAATATAGCATGCTCTTAGAATTACATCATATGTCAAAAGCACTGTCGTCATTTCTTTAACAGTCTTCTCCATCTCCACTGAGAGATCATTTATTGACCAGACATCATGAATTTGTTATATAAGGATGAATTCACTTGGTGTGTATAACTCTGTGCCCCTACTGGTTTACACTTGGTGTGTATGAGACACCATTGATCTGTTGCACTGGTACCATTTTTCACCATGGCAGAAACAGAGAGACAGGCAGAAGAATAAGGAGTGTGTAGATTCAGAAGCATCAAGCGTCTGTCTAAGCCTTTAAAAATCAGTTGGAGGGGATCGTGCTCATTTTTGAAATGGCATACTGCTGAGGCTCAATGCTCGATTATGTTAATCATTAAATCACATTCATCGTATTCATATTTAATCTGCTCTCCTCAGTTGTCGGCGTTGCAGTTGATTAGAATTCACTTGTGAACGAGAAAGACGAAGCTGTGTCTTCCTCAGTATAAGGCCATTCAGGGATACACCTTTACTGCAGTTAGCAGAATTAATCCGAAACCTTATAAACCTATCTATCCTCTGAATTTATCCTCAAATACCATCCATTTCCCTCCACTTATCCTGTTAAGGGTCGCGGGGGGCTGGAGCCTATCCCAGCAGTTTTTGGGCGAGAGGTGGGTTTCACCCTGGACGGGTCACCAGTCCATCACAGGACCAACACATAGAGACAGACAACCATTCACACTCACAGTCACACCTACGGTCAATTTAGAGTATCAATCAACCTAGTCCTCTCTTGCATTGGTTTAAGATTTATCAACTGTCCCATATACCTGGCCAAAGGAATATGTCCCATTTAGACTGTCCATACCCAGTATGCTGTCTGCCACCGGAATGTCTCTATGAGGCTGATAGGGCAGAGGGAGGGGGTGTGAATTTCTGAGGTTTAGAAAACCTAAACTCATTGTCATTCTCTCTCTGTCTCCCTTCAGATCTTAAACACAGTGCAACGATGGTGGCAGACACAAGCATGAACAACCGCTGCACACAACCACTCCTCCACATCATGAACGTCACTTAACCCAGTCGCAAACACAACATGAAACGTCTTCTAGTTCAAAGAGTGAAGAAGGGGGGAAAAACTGTCGAAAAGCACATAAAGATAGAGAGAAAGGAGCGAGGAAGAAAGAAGAGCAGATGCCAGACATTAACATTGATGCATCCAATCAGATAAACAAACTAGGGTTACCAACCCCTCCCCTGTCCACTTCAGGGGAGGGGTTGGTAACCCTAGTTTGTTTATCTGATTGATTAGCGCCATATCTCTAAAGATTTGTTTGGTTTGTTTTTCTTTGTCTTTTTTAATGAAATTTGGTGATAGACTGGAGGCTGAGAAACAATCAATTACATTTTGGAATTTACCCAGATAATGTTATACCACCTTGGCTGAGGTACAAGTTCACTAAGTACCCTCTAGTTTAAAAAGGACATTACTGTATCTGAATGTCACATTCCAAGCATCTATCTACAAAGCTGTAGTCCTGAGTGATGATGAGAGTCACTGTCATCTTTATCTTTTTGTGTCTGTCCATCAAAGCCTGGTTTTGTGTCTAAGATATCATCATTGATGGATGGATGCACTCTCAGACAACCCCGCTGCCACTGATGTGCAGGACAAGTCCTACTTTTTTAGCAATTTTTGATGTCATTTTTTGGGGGGGAGGACATGTAGGCATAAATGCATCGCCTGGAGCTCGGTGAAGAGTTCAGTCCCTCTGCGATCTCTGCACCAAAAACCAACAATGGATGAAGGAAACAGGAATTGTTTCCAATCGATTATTTCCAATCCCTACTATCACTGTCAATATGCAGAACATGAAGAAGGTACTGAATTTACTAAGTCGATGCATTTTCAAATCCCTTGTTTTCGTAAAGGGACTTCTCTTGAAGTGATGAATCACCTTGTGGGCCCCCCCTTGGTGGACAGCTACTTATAGATGAAACGTCCATTTTTTTTCAATATTATGTGAAAGGAAAGACAAGCTAAGCTCTCCCAATGTTGGTCTTTATCTCCCACAAGCCTTTTGAATAAAATATGCAGAAAGCTGAGATGGCTTTCAACAGGTTACAGAGGAAGCAAAGTTTTGATTCCTTTGGGGGAACCTGTGTGGAGAGACTGAGATGAGTCACCAGATATCTGTCTCTTATCAGAGCAAATCCCATCAGTAGAAGAGTGAGATCACTTTCCCAACTGGACAGCAAAGTCAGAATGAAGGTTGTTGCTTAGCACACTGGGGTATATTTACAGATATGTACTGTCAACTGTCACAAAGGACTTCATCCACAGTTTTCAGAGGTTATTGTGGGCAGAAGTCTGAATATATGCTGACCTTGAAACAGCAGGGGAAAAAAAAAAGAAAAGCCCTGGCTGAGCTTGTTGATGTTAGTAGTGTGTTTCACTCTGAATAGCAATTTAAATAGTATGACAGAGAAGATGTATTATATCAGCCTTTCTTTGTCGCCCTCTCTCCTCTTAAATTATTTCTTAGGATAATAGTGTCCCAATTTCTCTATTGTTTTTTTTTATCTACTCTCCCCAACTGTCTCCCCAACTCTATAAGGCCATTTCACCCAGTTAAGCTGTTCTGGCTATTGCACCGTGGTCAACTACAGTGGTTCTCAAACATTTTAAATCAAGTATCATCTCAGAAAAACTGAGGGTCTTCAGGTTCCACCATTATGACCAGTTAAAAATACAGTATTGTAGCAGTAGCTCACTATTGAGCTACAGACAAACCAGACTCCACTTCCATCCATTTTCTCCCACTTATCCTGTAAAGAGACATGGTGGGTGGGTGTGGCTATCCCAGCAGCCTTAGGGTGAGAGGCGGGGTTCACCCTGGACAGGTCTCCAGTCCATCACAGGACCAACACATAGAGACAGACAACCATTCACACTCACAGTCACACCTACAGTCAGTTTAGAGCATCAAACAGCCTCGTCCTCTCTTGATGTCTTTGGACTGTGGGAGGAAGCTGGAGTACCAGAGAGAACCCACACAGGAACAGGGAGAACATGGAGACTAACACAGAAAGATCCTGCGCCTGAGCCGGGGCTTGAATCCAGAACTTTCATGTTGTGAGGGGACAGTGCTGACCACTGCACCACCGTGCCACAACAACTCGTGTTTAGCGGGAACTAAAATGTGACATAAACACATAGGGGGTGCTGATTGGGTTACTTACCCACTTGCGTCGTCTACTTTGTATCATCTTGGCCTCGGTGGGATACTGGTTGATCGCTTGGTAAAGTCATTCATACTTTTCTTGGGTGTTCTGTTTTGATGTTTGATGCCTTGCCTGTCTGTTGTCCCTTACCAGTTTAAGCAAAAACACAGACCAAGCAACAGGCTTAACGCTGCCTCCATGTCATCCATTGTTGTATCGTACATAAAATGATGCCAGGGAACTCTCGGCCGGTGACTCCACCCACCCTGACGTGGTACCGAGTGCTAGTGAAAATGCACCCGTACCGAGGCGTACCAAACACTAAAAAGATTCATGTAAAAAGAGTTGTTTTCATATTTTTGTGTTAATTAGAACAAATGAAGCTTCCTGGTTAAAACCATCATGATACTGTTATCACTGCACTGAATATCAATGGAGCGATTTACGATATTTTCTTAGCTTTCACATGTAATATGACTTAGTCCTACAACAAGAGAAATTAAGACCCAGGAAGGTAATCCTTGAAGTGATGATGGCCATTTAGCACATGTGTAGCTCTCATCATCAGACAAGGAGGAAGTTGTTCTTGGGGATTTACGCTCTGCATCTTCCCGCCATTTATGGCTCATTTCCTGTCGTCACCTGGCCTACTATATGACGTGACTGTTGTACTTTTTGAAGAAAGAACATGTCGTGACGTTTTATTTTAATGAAAGACACAAAGGGCTTTCTGGTGAGCAAAGAGAAAGGGAAGAAAAATAACATCCTTAAGTAAAAGTGACAAATCAACAATAGTGAGAATATTTAAAGAACAGCTTTCAATAAATTAGACATTTACAACAAACTTTGTTTTAAAAACTGCGCCACTGAGGAAAAAACATACCTCTGTAGTCTGTAATTCTTCTTTATCTTAATCAGTTGCTTTATTTGACAATGTGCAGATCTTATTTTGCAGGTAAAATTGAGCTGCGTTAATGCTGCCTCCCTTAAAGCTGTTGGAGAGGCATCAAGCTATGCTGCTCAAGTTAAGAATGCTAAACATAGACAAATAGCATCATCATTAGGCAGCTGAGTTAGCAGAAATGCTGAAAGAAAACAGCATGCACTAAAGTTTAATTGGAAGAATCTTAACTTCTCTTGGCTTTAACAAGCAAAGAATATGCAGTTCTTCCAAACAAGTTTAAAAAAGGGAACTCGTGAATTACACCAAGCAAAGATAGAAATGCAACCCTTTTATTTTTGTAGCTATTTTTAATGTGTTTAACTAAAATCTCAAAGACATTATTTCTCATGTTTTCCCCAGAATATCATCGGTAGCCAGTTTTCCTTTTATGCCAAGATAATCCATTTTATGTGACTTCTGAGGTGTGGCTACACTCCAGACACTCTAGGAGGTGCTGGTAATGTGATAGGATCTGAAGTGTGGCATGACATTCTATGTTGAAATGCCCCTCCGCCATGACTGGTTGTGTGTTACCTGTGTTTGGAATAAAAGCTGTAATGGAGAAGAAACCCTGCTATGTACTTATGATATCACATCATGCACGGATGCCGAAAGCCATGATCACATATCCTTGTGATGGAGTATATAAAAGGTTACCCCGAAACCCTCTAGAACTGTCCTAACTCAACAGGGACAGGAAATGTTGCAAGTGCAGGTGTGTTGAACAGTGTTGATTCTCAGTAATACTGTAAGCCTTAGACATCGGCTCCAGCAGTTTAAAGAGTTTAAGTCTTTGTAATACTCTTAAAATGCATGCATTTCCTAAGGAAACCTCCGTCATCTCAAATATGTTTGCAACCCTCCTCCTTCCATCGTTATTGGACTATTTTCACCAACTACATTGTAGTATTTTTAACTTTTGTTGTGGATGTCAAATCAACGGTGGACACTGCTAGCAAAAACAAGCTATCGGGCAACGAGGGAGCTAGATAACAGGTTTTTGCTCTCAGACCTGCTGAGCAATTATTATACACATCCAAAGTAGGTTCAGAATACAGACAAAATTAGCCTCACCCAGTGGGCATACTGAATATATATATATAAATATATATATATATATACACACACAGAGGAATTTGACAACAATCCACACGCTTCAATCAATAATCTCATTCATTTTATGTGAGGGAGGTTAAAACTTCATTGCAAAATGATGGTTACACATGCTATCGAAAGGGAAACTTTGAACACTGACCCCCTCTGTCTGATTATAGTAATCTGATTTTTTTTCATTATCTTTTTTGTCACACATTGCTGATTTCATGACCCTGAATTATTTAGTTAAAAGGTTTTAAGTACATAGAGACTCCATTTCTAATTGTATTCAATTGTTAGCGAAAAACACACTAATAACCCGATAAGGGGCATTAAACTTTAATCAAATTGTTTGCTTCTGTTTTGTTTGGAAACAATTGAAGTGAGACCTCAAAAATACAGAGGAAGAGAATCTAAGGACAGCTTTTCTACCACAAATAAAAGGACCTTTGAATAAATGAGCAGATTTTTAAAGAAAATACAGTAGACCACTTGATAAGCTCAAATACTTGCCTTATTTAACTTTGGCCTGCTTGATGTTGTGCTGACTTGCACAAAACATCAAAAGAGCAGCTAAACAGAATAGTGGAGTATGTACAAATAACCAAAGCGATGACCTGATTCTCTAATGAGCACTAGCAACTTCACAACATGAATGTTTAAAACGATCAGTATTGCCAAATGGTTCAGTGAGGCTGCTACTCTATTCTATGACCCAGGGTCAAATATCAAGAGTCAAATGAGGAGCTGTGCAGTAAATTATTTCCTCCCTCAGTGCAAACCTGTTAGAGAGTGATAAACTGGAAGAACAGGCACACACACACACACACACACACACACACACACACACACACACACCCACACACACACACACACAAACACACACACACACACACACACACACCCACACACACACACACACAAACACAGACCAGTAGGATTGTCAAGTACCAACCATCCTCTCCTCGGAGCACCAGAGGCAAATTTATGTCTGCCTGGATCATACTCAGTTCCCACCAGATAGTGCAAAACGAGATGCAGCTCTCTGCTTTAAGCCGTGCAACGTAGAGCTAACATGCAGTGGAGCGAATGCTCAATTTAGGGGAAAGAGGATGAAAGAGGGAATTGAGTTCAGAGACTGGGCCTGCTGGGGGATTTTTATTGATGCCTTGGGTGACTTTTTATGCACACAAGCAATAATCACCAAAGAGTATAACAGCACCAGGGAGACTTACCAACGGACCCAATCCACAACTGCAGGGATGCTGGGACTTCTGTTTTTGCATGGTGATGGTCAGCAGGTGTTTTTACTCACTGGTGAATAGATGAGCACAGACAAAAACAAATTCATCACCAGAGGACTGTCAACTTGCTGAAGTGCGCTGTCTAGTCCCCATGCTTACTCAGCATGTTGATTTAAGAAAGCAGGCAATAAACAGCCTCCTGCAGGAGGCTGATGGCTATTACTTGCTTTAATGTCATCAAAATGTCATTTAAGTGTGTTTTATCAGTGTGTGTAGAAAAGGCAGACTGAAATTTAAGCATTACTTCACCTAAAAAGTGTAATCTGCCTTTTCAGAGACTCACAGTTTGGTGTCTTCACCTCCCAAACATGCTTTTTCCCTCCCTTCATGACTTCTCAGTGGCTCCAGAATGCAGAAAAAGCTAGCACAGATTGCCATAAAGCTACAGGAGAATTACCACCAACAGCAAAACTGTACAAAATGTCAGTTTGGAAACTCTAATGCATGTTGTCCAGAATAATCCATGTCTTCTTTATCCAATGGTATTCTCTGTAATCCACAAACAATTGGATTTGAGTTTAGAATAAACAACAGAACACTTCCTGTTTTGCACAACTAGCTTGATTAAGAATTGTGTGTTGAAATAATTATCGTGACTGGCTCCATAAAGACACGTTGCATTATTATAGGACAGTGGTTTTGAAAAATTTTAAATGGGTCATTTTGCTGCTGTTAGTAGTTGGTCTCCAATTAGCTTCAAGCTAATAGCATGTTGCTAGTTTTTTTGTGCATTGTGGAGTCATGTTAAAGTCATGCAAGGGGGGGAGACATCATTGAGACATAAGGACACTTAACTGTGAGGCAAATTTAGCAAATTAAATTTTTTGGGGAAGTATTGCTTTAAGTGTGATCTCTCTAAACAGGAAAACCCACTCAAGTAAATGTGGAGCAATTAGTGTGTGCCATATTTAATGAAAATATATTTGTGCTGGCAGGTGTCATTATCAGACATTGATTTGATATCATACAGCAGTTAGACTGATATGATAAAACTGCCTAATACACTGCGGACCATGTGCTTTTATGCACTAGCCTTAAGCAAAAGCCAGGCATGAGGGGAACAGATGGGCATCACATTCAGTTTATATCAAGCCTTCACAACAGACGGAGCAATCACACCTGACAGCTTCTGGACATCCCGCCTTCAGAAATGAGCCTTGCATTTTGTGCAGCATACCAATACAGTAATTGTCAGGCTGTGTCATTGAGTGAGGGAGAGCAAAGCATGTCTTGTGCTTAAAGCAAGAGGACACACAAGCTTTTCAGCAAGCAGTGGTCTGGGATGACAGTCACCCAATTCAGCAAACGCAGGGATGGTTGATAGCAGCAACAGTACAGGAGAAGTGGAACTGTGATAAGACATGATGATTCCCAATGTATTTTTGAAAAACTTTTCTTTACACAGGCAGCACAGTGGTGCAGTGGTTAGGACTGTTGCCTCACAGTAAGAAGGATCTGGGTTTGAGTCCTGGTGTGGGTGTGGGATTTTTCTTTGTGGAGTTTAAAGGATTCAAGCCCCAGCACAAGCACAGGATCTTTCTGTGCGGAGTCTCCATGTTCTCCCTGTTCCTGTGTGGGTTCTCTCTGGTACTCCAGCTTCCTCCCACAGTCCAAAGACATCAAGAGGGGACGAGGCTGATTGATACTCTAAATTGACTGTGAGTGTGAATGGTTGTCTGTCTCTGTGTGTTGGCCCTGTGATGGACTGGTGACCCGTCCAGGGTGAACCCTGGCTCTTGCCCGAAAGCCCCTGGGATAGGCTCCAGCGCCCCCCCCCCCCCCCCCCGTGACCCTTGACAGGAATAACTGGAAGAAAATGGATGGATTTTCTTTACATATTGCTCAATAGAGGGCGCAACATTGAAAAAAGCAGAGTATGGCTGCCCTAACAAATCTCACATACAAACTACAAGGCAACCACTGCTCATAGTTCTTTCAAAGGCCTTGAGCTGTCGTCAGAATTCAGAATCTAGTTTGATGCCGATAACCTCCAGTAATTTATCACTTGTTCCTTGTAATATTGCCTAGATTCCCATCAAATTTCATAAACATTCATCAGTTAATCCTAAACATCCTGCAGGCAAACATGCCAAACATATCTTTGGTGGATGTTATACAGGACATTATTAAGTCTACAAGATAGATTTTAAGGATGTGCCAGTATCAGTGATAAATTGAATGTATAGTGCTGAAAAAAAAATGCTTATTGTAGTCTGGTCTTTCTGGATGTAATATTACATTTTCCACTAATTATTATGAAGTCAACTTTAATGCCAACGTGTGTGTATCCAAGAGTCATTAACGCAGGGAATACTTTCATCAAATAAAAAGCTTAAAACATTTTAATAAATGTATCACCTTACAAAGTAAACCCACTTTTTCCTCCACATGCAAATACACTTTAATCCAGATTATTCACATATGGAGACAATGACATTTACAGACAAAATATTAATGTAACAACTTAAAAAATACATTTGTTCCAAAAATGAAATTGAAGGTTCAATACAAGAGTCTTAAACATGTTATGTTATGAAGCAGCAGTCACGTAGCAAGAAGCCACGATAACGTGATGACAGCGAAAAAGGCGTATTGTTCTGTAAATGGATATTTTTCCTTCCAGGTAGAAGGAAACCAACCTCTTCAGTCGAGGGACTAATGATACAAACATGAACAAACCTCTCGTCTCGACAGAAGCAATTATATGAGACAGGTCCAGGCCTTAATCAGCAAAATTTGTGGAAACAATACCACAAATGCAGTCTTTTTTTTTTAGTCTTTGTTACAAACCACCAGTGAGACAGTTTGAAAGGCTTGGAGACAGGATGAGACATGTTCAAGAAAAATAACTTAATGATAAAAGGAAATATGTCTGCATCATTTAGAAAAGATGCTGACAGCAGGAGTGCCGCAGTGACAAATAATGCTGGGAATACAGTTTCTTTACCAGAATCTGGTTTATTTGGGATAAAAATCAGATTAGACAACCTTGGCAACTAAAGTCAGTGTGTGTTTGCTTGTGTGTGTGTGAATGATGAATAAGAGGCTACATGTCAAACTCAGAGACGCAGCAAACACGGGGAACGTGGTGAATGGATGGATAATTGAACAGATGGGGTTGGGGAGGGAGTAATGTTTCACGCAGCCGACCGTCGACGAATGACAAACGCTCCCCTCTGCAGCTGCCCCAGGTAGATCCTCATCTTTGTACTGTCGCTTGTCTTTCTCACCCAAATCTGCAAGAGAAATGAAAAAGGTAATCAGTCAGTATATTACCATTAATAGAAATAGACGGCTTGGAAGTAGCCGCCACTGATAAGTCAAGATGCCCCTGTTAGTTTATGAGACCCAAATGTATTCCAGGGCTGCAACAAACAGTTATTGTCATTACTGATTACTCTGTAAATTATTTCAACAATTCATAAATTGGTCACGGTCATGAAATATAAGAAAATTGTTGATTTTTGTTTCATAAAGATAACATTCTAAAATGTCCTGACTTACAACCCAAAGACCATCACTGTACTGTCATTCCGGACTATGGAAATCGTAATTTTCTGACCGTTTGGTCATTTACCTCATAGAAATGAATTAAAACAACTAATTTATGTTGAATTGACTTGCCATCTGTTTTGATTTTTTTTCAAAGGATTTATTGACAGTAAGAAAAAAATGGAATAGCCTCAATTTTATGGAGCACACTCAGCATGTGAAAATTTTAAGAAACTTAATAAGATGGAAACCCAATCCAATATGTGACAGGAAGAACAACAACAACAACAAAACCCGAATCTCACCTCATTGGTCCCAACTGAGCTGATGACGCAGCTAATCTTTGTGTTGTCTTTCGACTCCAGATAGATGGCCTGGCTCTTGTGGTACCTGTGAGCAAAACACACACCAAAAAAAAAACAAAAAACAAAAAAAAACCACATAATTCGTTAATGACGAAATACTAGGCTGTTGACATGAGGTTTAGAGAGATAGGACGACCTCATTTATGTTGGGGACACAAATGTGATCTGAATCCAACACATAATCTTGCATTTCCACCTATGTTTGTTTTTTTTTGTGTGTGTGTGCTTGTGACTGTCGCGAAGATCGCATCTCTGTTCTCCAGTGCAAAACATGCACACGCGTCTGATGTGGCAGCAAATCACCTGCAGGTCAGGTGTCTGTATGATTATGGATGTCTTCCTTTCCATTAGCACTGCCCATTCATTTGTTATCTCTGCCAAGAAGGTCATGTTTTCAGAAGCGTTTGTTAGGATTATGCAAAACTATAAGGCCAAATCTCACCAAACATGATGGAGGGGTGCAGCATGGGCCTTTGAAGAACCCATGAAATTTCAGGGCAAATCCATTTAACCAAGGAAAAACACGGCACCGTTTTTACTCCGAGCCTGTTTGAGTCCTCCTTGGCAGATCTGTGCACTCTCTAAGTGCCCTCTGGTTTTAAAATGCATTCACAGATCGGCTGAACCATCTATTTCTGTAGGAACTGTCCAGTTTTACGTCTAGCACTGTCCCCCGATGGAGCATTCATTTTCTTGGTGGCTCATGGGTTTGGATACAATGACTTAGAGCCCAAAAGCTACATAGACAAGGATGCCAGCCCCTTACATGGATCGTCACCTAGCAAAGATCTGAAAACTGAAATCAAGACGACCTCCAGAAATGGTCAGCACATCAGCTTAAAACCCATTTACACCTTCAAATTAATGCATTATTCTTTACCTGGATTAAGTGTCTGATAACAACTGCATTACTATACCAGGTGTAAATGAGTCAAAAAAAAAAATTCTTTTTTTTTTTTAAAAGGATGATTAGAACCAAGCTAGGAAGAGACAGACAACCAAAGCTTTTGATCCTTCAGGAAGAACTGAAGAATAATGACGCATGTCTCCCTGCAGCTCTTTGAAAAGGCTTTTCAGCGCCAGCATCTTCTGAAACAATGAATAAATGAGACCCTGCCTTGAAAGAAAAGTGCTAACCTTACAGTTCTCTCAACTTCTAACATGTTATTCTCCAGCCTCTAGTACTATTCAATCTATGTACTGATAAATGTCTGCTGCAGTCTCTGCGCTCAAAAGAGGGTATAAAAGCTGCAGCAGGTCATGGATTTCCATTCTCTTTCTGTCTGCATAAAAGCAGACAGCTGCACCGCGGCTTTCTTCTAATGGTACAAGCAACAGCTCTTGGGCGGTTCCTAACTACAAGTATCTTAAATGATAGGCCACACAAAAAGAGGTTGCCATAAAAGCAGTGGTCAAATGGTCTGCTGAAAACCCACCTTAATCCAGTGCCTTCAAGCCAATGAGGAAAACACACCATTTTCATAGCAATGTGGCCATCTAGTGGTTGCTTGTGCTGCAGCAGGTTTACAGGAGGAACATCCCAATGTCAAAGCAAACACCTGACGGATGAAAAATACAACCCACCATCTTTTGTCATAGTAAAGTTTCCCCTCCTCGATACGGGCCTCATAGCGCTGGGATGGGCTTTCCATGGGAACAGAGGGGACATGCTCTGGAGACGAGGGGGACACTAAAGATGGGAGAAGGAGGATTAAAAATGGCAGGGATAATATAACTGTGCAAACTCTAGTATATAATCATAGTTCCATGTTTATGGCACAACTGCAGGATAGAACCTGTAATGAAGCACAAAAGGTAGACACAAACGTACCTGGCCGCTTTGGTGACTTCAGCTGCAATGAGAACATATTGGCATGTTGACTGCATGACCAAAAATCAAGGCTTGACGAGCACATGCATATTGTGAAGCTACAGCTTTAAATTACCTTATTCAATGTTCTTAGATCTTCCATTATTTGTTCATCTGTTAATAAATAATTTAGCTGCGGTTTGGAGAGTTAAGGAACCGTTTGCACTTGAAAGGAGGGTGGCTTGGCGGCTTCAAACTGACTTCAGGACAAAATGTAACTGAATTCTTTCATGAAAATATCATTTTTTGCTTCAGAAACCAGTGGGTAGCTAACATGATCCAATAAACTCAGAGCTAGCAAACTTGTAGCAACATACACACAACCCAAATGTGGTGTACCCCCATGTTAGGAGGGGCATAGTCCTGCTGCCTCGGTTTAGGAGTACCCACGACAAGTATGGTTAGCTTAAAGAAATACAAACAAGCTTGGGCAGAATGATGACAGATGGAACCAGACGTTCATTTATGTGAAGGATATCTGGTGCTGGTTTTCTTCGTTTGTCTGGTATTGGGACTGGATCATTGGGCCGTCTCCTCAGCTTCCGGGTCATGATGGGTTTTACCTCCATAGAGTCTGCGATTGAGGACATGATGATAAATTGAAATCCAATTATGAAGAAATTACAGTAAATTCTTCTAAAAAGTCATTAAAAACAACTTCCAAAATGTATACTTTTAAAAGACAGACAGAAATATCCTCAAGTCTGACATTAATGAGGACAAAACCATGACCAGCCCTCTTTTCTTTTGTTCTAGTTCCCTTACCGCCTGTCAGCTCCATTGTTAATTTTTCATTCTCGATCATCTTTTTCTTCTCTTCCAGCTCCGCTATAAGGTTTTCCTTCAGCTCCACCTTTTTATCGTCAAACTCCTTTACTGCTGCCTTCTTCTCCTTAATGTAGTTCCTCTCCACCTGCTCTGTCTGCACGTTATTCAGAGACAGATGTGACAGAAAAAGTAGGGACTGAAAAGTGCTGTATGTTAACCTTGCAAAACCAAGACGGTCAGTTCCATATAATTTATGTCTGTCAGCAAAATCTACAAAGCTTACCTCAAGCTGAAGAAAAAGATCTGTCGAGGAAAAGGAATAATGCAAATATCAGCCAAGTGATTGGAATAATGCCTCGAGTAACAAAAAGTACCTTTTTAAATAGAGATTTGCCCTGTCAACTATTTTGTTGAGTTGGAAATGATGATTTATAATTGAAACTACTGTCCCCTACAGGGGATATTGCAGGTCATTACTTGACTCTGCGATTAGGGGTTACACACAGGTAATAAAGGAAAATGCTGAACATAATCTATCGCACAATCTAATGATGGAAAAGGGAAAATTTGGAGACAGAAAGACAGGATGGTGCAAATGTGATAGCAATTCATTTCATCATCATGTAGGGCGGGCGGCACGGTGGTGCAGTGGTTAGCACTGTCATCAAAGGAGGTTCCGGGTTCGAGCCCTGCCTGGAGCACAGGACCTCTCTGTGTGGAGTCTCCATGTTCTCCCTGTTCCTGTGTGGGTTCTCTCTGGTACTCCAGCTTCCTCCCACAGTCCAAAGACATCAAGAGGGGACGAGGCTGATTGATACTCTAAATTGACTGTAGGTGTGACTGTGAGAGTGAATGGTTGTCTGTCTCTATGTGTTGGCCCTGAGATGGACTGGTGACCTGTTAAGGGTGAACTGCCTCTCACCAGAAGGCTGCTGGGGTAGGCTGCTGGGGTAGGCTGCAGCCCCCCCCCCCCCGACCAGGATAAGCGGTAGAAAATGGATTGATTGATGGATGGATCATGTAGGAGGTTACTATTTATCTTCTCACGTTTATAACACTTGAAAAACACTTCAGATATAGAAATATATGAGCAGCAGTTTATACTACGATGGATTCAGCTTTCTTTTGAAAGGTTCAGAAATTATCTTAAAGCAAGAGATCTCTTCTGCGTGTCTGCGTTCCATGATTATCTCAACATTCGACCAACATCAAATTTTGTGTGATGCACCGTTGGAATCCCAGTGAAGTGCAGCATAAAGGTTGGAGTCGTTTGGAGGAGCGGTTTTTATTTCTACTTCTGACCACATTCTTTGTCAGGGTGCTGATGATGAAAGCCATCTTTATCTCATTTTATTCTGGATAGCTGTGATGCTGTGTGACATCATCATGGCCCTGCCCCCCCCCCCCCAAAAAAAATACAGGTACTGCACCAATTCATTGAAATAAAAAAGGGAATTATTGTGTTCCTGATTCGCCATGAAATTGATTTTTCACTGCAGGTTTTCTACTCACCAAGCAAAGAGGAAGTACTACAGTAATGAGAATGCAGTATTTTGCTTCTCACTACTTATAATTCAACTTGCCTGCATTCCGGAGCCTCTCTTTGTATTGCTGGTCTAACTTCTTCATCCTCTTCTGATACTCCTGCAGCGTGCCTGAAGAAAGAAGGTAATTACCATAAGTCAAATTTCTGTGTCAACGATGTTTACATCTCAGACATAGTATTCCCACCCAGTCTAGATGACATTATTCTGACACATAATGACGAAAATAATCACAATAATAATAATCTCGTGGCGGCTCAGAGGTAGAGTGGTCGTCTAGCAACCGAAGGGTCGCTGGTTCAATCCCCCCTGTCCCCAGTGACCATGTCCAAGTATCCTTAAGCAAGATACTTAGCTCCTAATTGTTCCTGATAGCCGTGTGAAAGACTGGCGACCCATCCAGGGTGAACCCCACTTCTCACACAATGTCAGCTGGAATAGGCTCCACCCCCCCAACCCTCCACAGATAAGTGGCATAGAAAATGAAGGGATGGATAGATAATGATAATCTCATCAGACAGCTGGTTGTGAAAAATTGTTCCTTTAAAACACGCTATACCGCATTGCAGAAACAGTTTTCATCAATAAACAACAAACACACAAATCAATTAAAGATAGAGGACAGCATGATGTAAATAAAAGGCCGTTTCCTATTGCTTTTCAAGGACAAAACCAGCAAATTTATACTCAAACAGTAACTATGATGATTACCCCAGCCACAACTTCCTGTTCTGCATTCCTAAGATAAAAACCCAAGCAGTTACCTTCTTGTAACTGTTGCAACTGTCTTTTCAAGGAGGCCAGCTTGTCTTGGTACATCCTGAAATGAGATAAAAACCAAACTTAACACTGCATCCACACCATCTTTCTCTGTAAAGTAATTAGAATAAAAGCTTAGTGTTGTTAAAAGACTTACTGTTCCTTGATTTCCACATAGTCATCTTCATCATGCTTGGCAAGGTCTGTTTCACTGGCATCCTCTGTGTCTGCAAGGAAGATGGGAGAGAAGACACTTAAGGTAATTTCATTGTTCAAATTGAAAAAGTATAAACTGAGCTAAAGTAATAAAAAGAGCTAACTGCCTAAACATAATATGTACTAACACTGTATAAATAACAGGTTGGTAGGCTTTTTCAAGATAATTACAATGCGATAAACGGTAACCTGAGTCCACAGTCAGATAGCAAAGATATCTGCGTCTCCAAAGACGTGCGTGGCACTGGAAAGGTAATGGTGAACACCCTGGTCGGGAATGCCTCCTGGTTTGTTAAATTAGGAGAGCATGGGGAGTCGAAGTTTGCCATTGGTACACTTTAATAATATTATCAACAATCCGAAAATTCCAGCGGGTAAAGAAGAAAACGGAACGACAACTACCGGCTCGCAAGTGTCACTCAATTACATTAACTTGACGAGCAATAGTTGACTGTCCAGCATTTGCCGCATGGAAGGGTGATCACCGGCTAACTTGGCCGTGCTGTCAGCCCACTCTCCAATGATAAAGCACGCTAACATGTTAGCATTGTACCAAGGGTATGCTGTGGCAAACCAGGAAACCTAGTTTATAATAACCAGCGTACATGACAATCGGTTCAAAACCTGTCACATGAGAAGGGTAAGGCCCAGTCCTATTTAGCTGACACAGCAGCTTTCATTTTCGGTTAGCATTAATATGCTAACGTAGGTTAGCTTCATTTGCTGTGTGAAGAGTAGCCAAATTCTACCTTATGTAGTTACGCGAAAACCCTCGACAAGTCTGGGGTAGAAATCGAGAGCCAGCTGTGCAAGTGGAAGCTAGCGTCAGGAAACTAGCTAACCTTGAAGTGCTGTCATCTCCTTGCTTTCCTCTTGACTTTCTTTCTCTTTCACTGTAATCCCGTCGTGTCTCACTGAATGGTGTGGAAAGGGCAGTGCAGTGGGCACAGCACGCAGGTTTTCGCCTGACTGCGATCTGTCAATGTTGGGAGCTAACGTTACGTAGCTAGTTTGCTAATTAGTATTAATGCATGTTATGAGTTCTGTTAATTATTTAACCGGGTCAACTGAAACGATTCCTTCATTTGACAACTACGAAATTTTGTCTGAAACTGAACTGCAAAATAACATTAACAATAAGTAGCGAGTAGTTTTAGTCCATGTTGATCGACCCTAACCACACGGAGGTTGGTGTCGAAATGTTAGCCAGATAACGTAGCGTGTAAACAAAGAACGTATTACTATCAGCCATGAGCTCAACTGGCATCGGGAACGTTACATTCGAATAAAACGTTTACACAGTGCAAATCACCGGTTCCTACATTGTTTTTGACCGGACGGAATCTTTGCTGAGAGCAAACTTGTAGCTAGCAAGCTAACAACGTGAGACAGAATCTCGTTTGGATAAAACGATACTTTTTTTCCATCTTTTGAGAACAGACAGTGAAGGCATTACAAAAATATTATATTATGCACTCTGCGAGCCATTAGTCTTCAATAAAGCCCACCTCAATAATCAATTCGCACGTACATTAATAAAAATCATTCCATACAACAATCGCGCGTTCCGTTGCATTTCCAACAAGTAGACAGAGCCCGACAGTCGGGAAGCTTTTAGTCAATTCTTAAAACACTACCTTCTTCTGAATCTCTTCCTCTAAAACTGCGATCGTCGTCGTCGTCCACGCTATCAAGTTCTTCTTCATCGTTGTAATAATCCACCATAGGCGATAGCAAAGTTGAAGCCATTTGTTCTCGCAAAAAATGTAAACAAACACAAAATAAACAATCGATTTGTGTTTTGCGGCTTGGATCAGCGCCTACAACTGAGAGGACCCCCGACAATCAAGCTGTCTAGTTTTATGCCTGAATATAATGTGAAAAGTATTCAAGTGTAATAATATTTAAACGTATATTTGCTCGTGGAAAGCAGTCAAAATAATACACCTGATATATTGAAGACCAGTATAAAACCGGTATGTCCTCTTTTGGTGATTTAAGTTTTGCGTCTTGACATGTAGAAAGGCATATATTCGAACATCACATACTGTATGGAGTGCCGTTTGGGCTCCCGCTTGATTCTAAATGAGAGTTGAAATAGGAGGAAGTCAAGACTGAGGTTATTGCTATGATTATGAAACTTTTTTTTATGAGAGGTAAAGGGACCGTAAAGAGCTTAGGGTAAAGAATTCATGCAGGACCGAAAATAGTTCTGGATTCGGGAGTAGTTTTGAAAAAGCGTCATATGACTTAATATTATTCTCTGTTTTCTTGGCTAAATATACTATCCGTCGGTTGCTATGCTTGCCATATTGAGTATATCGACAGTTTTATTGAGATACAACGCATAAAAATCATTTCATTTAAAAGATCCTTCTACTGACACTCATATTTCAACTATAAATACACAAAAAAAGGTCAGTAGTGAATGAAGACGACCTCTTTAGTTTCCAGTACATTGTCAGATACAACTCTTGAATGGAGTGGCATCAGTTTCCATCTATATTACTGTTGTTCATGGTCATAATGTAACTGATGAAGGATATTCTGATATATGTGCTCTGTATGGCGACTTTGAGTGCCAAGAAAGGCACCTTAAAATAAAATTTATAATAATAATAATAATAATAATAATAATTATTATTATTATTATTATATTTGCAGGAGGCGTGTACGACCAGGGCTCTTTTCCATTCCCATTCCCATTAATTTGAGCAGAGTGGCAGTTCATGTCATTAGGGATCTCTGAAGTTGTGCAGCTGCATGAATTACATTCAAATGTGCATAATCGTTCTGATGTGGCAAATATCTTCCATTTTCTGATGTATTATATATTACAATATAATGGGTTTCTTAAAAATCCTATCCTTGTTTCATCAGATAAAGAGCTTGTCACTGTTCGTATCTTGGATGTTATTGCTATGTTTGACATTAATATCACATTCTATTAAAGAGACAGAAATGTTAAGTGAGATAGGTTTCAGCTTGTAAACATAAACGGAAGCTCTGTGCACATAAACGTTAGTCAGAGTTCTACAAGTTCTGCGGTTTGACCATTATTATCCACCTTTGTATATACTTCCTCTTGGGAACACTTGTTATGTAGGTGATACCTAATTTTATTTAGGGCTACAGCACCAACTGGTGCAAAGACCCTATAATTAAATGCAGGGAATTATCAGCGCTACAGCATGACAAGTGCCAAGGGCTGAAACAGCTGAAATAAACTCACATAGTTATACACAGTTATGGATTGTTGCTATAAAATTACAATTGAATTAAATGTGAAATCTGATATGTGAGATGCCCATTCTGAAATCCTAGAATGACAATACGTTACTCTTTCACTATAATGGGAGAAGTAACATCATAACTACGAGTGTAACAATACATTACCGATGTACAGACTGACAAACTATACGTCAGGTACATGACACCAATTGGTACAATTATGCGTCTGTTGGCTCCTTCCTCAGTAAATGTATTTGTCAGACAGAATGAGGAGCTTTTTAAAATTATTTATCTTTTTTATTCTCTTCAGTGTCCATTTACTTTTCATGTCAAGTGTGAATGTATATTTATTTAATGCAAAACATTGCATTGTAAGCCTTACCCAAAAATAGTGCCAAAAATAGAAGTAGGGAATTTTCATGGCTTTATAATATTAAAATTTACAAATATGGGTATTGTATTAAGCTTGTAGATATCCACATATTTAACATTCTTATTTTTTAATATTTAATGCCCTAAAGATTGTTATACACCCTATTTGGGAGCTCCCAAGTTATGATCTCCAAGATATGATCCCGTTACCATTTTGATAGAGGCCGCATTCAGCCTTGACCTGCAGGGGCATAATGAGGACCTTGAAATGTAAAAGAAGTTGCAAATTAAGAAAAAAAGAATAAAAGCCATGCAAAACTGAATTTAAAAAATGAATGAAAGGTAATAAAATGGTGTAATATTTAGTAAACTTGTGTATTACAATTTTATTTGTATTTTTCTTGAATCTTAAGAGGATCTCTATGGCATTAAAAATGTGGGCTTTATTGTCTTGTTTTAATCCTCCACAAATTGTATACACATGATGACTTTCCATATGAAGCATTTTAGTTTTACAAATTTATCCATGTCAAATATCTGATGATAATAATTCATTTAAATTACTAATAAACGTATTTTTTCGTAACACAATAACGTTCCCTGTATTTTATTTCCTACAAATATTTTCTTCTTGCACTTCACGGCTCCTGTTGGAACTGGTTCTCAATATAGGAACACACCGCAAGTGTCCTAAGGACGCATTTCAAAACACCTCCAGCAGATGGCAGCATGGCATTTAGTAAATTTAGGAGAGTCGTTAAGCTGCCACCTTTAAAAGTTGAAGTAGAGATGAGATGACTCAGCCCATGCATCTTTAATGATTTGCCTGTGTATTTGTTTAACCATTAAATAACTAGAAAAATATTTCAATTCTAAAGTGTGTTGAATTTTGCATATTTATATGCATTTGATATGGGTAAACTAATAAAGCTAAAATATGAAACAAATTGTCGTGGTTTCATTTATAAACACTGTCAGGCAAGTGCACATATTTTTTGCAAGCGCGAGCCAACTTTATTTCCGGCCCGACTGTCAAAGTGGCTGTCAAACGCGGGCGAGGGGCTGTGCTCGTGCTACTCCGTCATTCAGGAAGTCCAGACCAACTGACAACACTTGGCGAAATCACACCGACATCTTCAGAGTCAGACTATATGCGTTTGAAGTACGAAGCACGGACTAGTTTTTCTTGAGGTGAGTGTTTTTTCTCCGTTTGTGTTATTGTCCGTGTTGTTTCCGTCAACGGTTACGAGCTCGCGCTGCTGTCACGCAGAAATGACACTTCCTCTTTGCTGAGCGGCTAAGGTTCCATAGCTTGAGCTGTTAAAGTAGATATGAATGAGTATTGGTAATTACTAATACCTTAAGTTTAAAGTGGATCACCACGACCGTCTGGTGTCGACGTTGTTCGGCTTGTTTGTTTCAGCCTCAGAGGTGGTGAGCCCACCATCTGCTCACCGGGGTTATAAGTGCGTAGCTTTCTATTCATTTTCCAAAGTGCTTATCTGTGTATCTCTGCACCTGCTTAAAATCTACACCGAAATGTGGATATTTACATTGTGAGGTGACGGTGGCGACGCGATGCACTTTGGTTTGTTCCTCAGGGGGTGAGTATGGTGAGCAAACGGATGACAGCTTGCATGAAGTGTTCAGCTGGGTTTTTTTTTTAAACCCCGACAAGGCGCTTGGATGCTGTGTAAACTTGCCTGAGGTGGTCTTTTGGCGATGTCATGCAATGTGGGTCAGTCTACGTCAGTCTGTCACATCCAAAATGATTGTGGTGCCGTCCATTGCATCCTACATTGTTGTGAGTGAGATTTTTTTTTTTTTTTTTTTTTACTATCAACGGACAATCACAATGGCGAGACGATTCACTACGCATGACCTGAAGCGTATTTTACGACATTGTTAACCAGTTGAGTTTTACCTGTCACTTTTATTTTTGACGATTGTAATTGTATTCGCTAGACAATTTCAAAGCAAATATTAAAAACAACGCGTCATTGATCTGTTATTGCACAGGATCTTCCTGCCGTGAATGCTAAAAGAGATCACCGCAAGATAGCGATTGGTGAAATAACCTGCGTTAAATGTAAATATGATATATAACATGACGCGAGCGAAATGGCAGTTAGACAGCAGCAAGCTGAGCGCTAAACCCCAAGCTGACCCAACATGATGTCATCTCTAGTGTGAAGAGCGCATGAGTGAAAGGCTCCAGAGCAGCGATTCACTGCTAAACTGTCATTTGTGTAGATTTATTGTAATAGTATACCAAGTTAATGTGTGGCTGAAATCACACACACACACACACACACACACACACACACACACACACACAAATAAAAGCACATCATGACATTGCACCCGTACATTATTGTTACTGTTTAGAGGTTCTGAGAAGGGATTAGATAATGAGAAATACAGATAAATCACCAGCATTTATTTCCACGGTACTTAAACACAGAGTAGATGGTGCCAGTTGGTAAAACAATAAGCTTCTGTGCCTTTTCTTTGCGCACTTTTTTTTTGTTGTTGCCATTTTTGTTCTAGTCATGAGTTTCAATGCCCTTCAGTTTTGCAGCTTGCATGTTTTTGTTCAAAGGCTGTTGTGCAAGTCCTCTACCTTGTTCCCACATTTGCTACGCTCACTGTCACCCTATTGACCATGTAAACGAGACAGAGAACAGAAAGTGACACACTTCCTTAGTGACGGCAGTTCACATTTAGACATATTGTCAGGTAAATGTTTTAACCAGGATGTGTGTTGGTAATAGGTCAAGATAAAATAAATGCTTGTTTCTTGGACAGTCAGTCCAACCTTAACCATAATCCTAATTCTGGGGTTGGGGGTTGGTGGTTGGGGGATATATTGGTAGAAATCAAAATATTCTTCATGTATATTTAGGGTGATGTTGTGTTAAAATACAATTTCTTCTGTAAAACCATAACTTGCTTTTTGCATGTAACCTCAACTATGTGCACATAGTGGCTTGCAAGTATCTTCAAAATAGAGAAACATGGCAAACTCCGCTAAAGAAGACAACATCATAAACTGCCATATGAAGAGGATGTTAAACTCCCTGCTACTACTGTGAGGGACTGCAGTTACTTTTTGTAATCAAACTCATCAAGTCAGAGCTCAACAGCTGATTGCTGATACTTCCATCTATTTGTCAGGGAAACTTTTGCAATTATTTATAGGAAGTTTGTTTACACACACACACACACACACACACATACATACACACACACATATATTTATATATATATAAATATATATATATTTATATATATACACTATATATACACACACACTATATATATATAACTATATATCTATATCTATAAATATCTATATCTATATCTCTATATATCTATCTATATATATCTATATCTACATCTATATCTATCTATATATATATATTTAAGTATATATACCGGTAACTATATATACACACACACACTATATCTCCTGTTTGACTACGTCTTTTTGTTCGAGCACTAGTGTGAAACAAGACATCAGCTCTGCCTAGCCAACCAAATCCCTACAGTTTCAGCTGCAACACAGTCGGTCAACTGTTCAAAATATCACACGACCATGTAAAATCACAATCATAATTTTATCTGTTTCATATGCTAACATCTTGGAAAAGCGGGACAATTAAATTATTTATCAACATTCAAGTAGAGGAGGGCTCACTAGAAGTAGCCATCTTAACTGTTACCTACTCTGCTGTTATTATATCAGGTGTAAAATGGTGGATAAAATGGTTTGAACATCACATAACCCCAGCAAAATGACTGGTCTTACAATCTGTATTTCTTCTGTTTGTTCTGATAACTAGTAGAAAGTCCAGAACAACTGCACAAGTTATTTATACAAATTCAAGTAACAGTGGGCTTACCAGAAGTTGCCGTTCAGACCAGAATGTTTCTCTGTATCATCCCCCAAATGAGGAATGTCATCACATACACAAACTACTGAGCTTGAAGATTATTATGTAGACTCATTTGGCAAGTGTCTGAGTATAGGGGGCATTCATTTGTATGAAGATATAGCTTTAACTTAATTGTGATTTCCTCCCTTTTGTAGAGATCTTTGTGTAAATGGAACCAAAAACTTACGATCCCTATCTTAAGAGTTGAAGAGGAAGTCATAAGTGTATTAGAACTTCTTTTTATAGTGCTGTGTGAAAGATTGTTGAGACATTAGCCAGTGTTCCTCCCAAGAATAAGTACAAAGTTTGTGTGTGTCCCTCACACACGCACACACACACAGACACACACACGCAGGTACTGATAGATTCACTGGGGAAGGACACATCAGCTGCACTTGACAATTGGCTGGTGTGGCTGTCGGAGACAGGGAGTGGGACACTAAAGGTTGATGCACAACACACACAGACACATACACACAGGTTCAAATAATGGGTGACAAAGGAAAGCCATGTGACATACTTGAAAATCTATTTAAAAAGAAACAAGACTAGGTTTAGACTAGTACATGGCTGGACTGTGTATGGTCAATGTTAAAAAGGTGTTGAGCAGTGGAATTTTTCAACTTGAATCCCAGAATCAAGAAGTCAGTCTCACTCTGATGTAATTCTGTGATTTGGGCTTGGAAGTCACCCCTAGAGCAAGCTGGAGTGTGCCTAGAGAGTCAAGTAGAAAGGGCTAAAAGTGACAGAAAGCTGGCATATTATAATTACAATTACTGTTATCCTGAATATGTCTGTGGAAGTTTAGGTTTTGATAAAACTTTGTTTTTCTTCCCCTACCAACTAACAAACTTGGAGATTTCAGCATTACCTTCTCTTGAAGCATTTGCAAGATGGATCCATTTTTTTGGTGAGAACTTTGTATGCTTGGTGTGAATGTAAGCATAAAATACAGAAGAATAAGCATGTTTTCAAATGTATCCAGCTTTGAGTGCGCATGGCCTGACATTACCAGCAGACCTGACACTGGCAAAGGAGAGGTTTAAACCCTGGCAGCAGGCTTAATACATAGCCTGCTCTCTAAAAAGGGTTGGATAATCTGGGTGTGAGTAAAGTTTAAAATATAAAGCAGGGGAGGATGCGGGAGCTTCTCCTCTTCAACTTACAAGTGTGAAAAGGGATAATGCAGTTACATCACAGTCAGAAGAGTCTTACAGAGCAACATTTTCCAGCAAATTCATTTAACTTGAATAAAGTGATCAATGGAGTTCAATTTTTAGAGCAATTCAGCAGGACACTGAAGTAAACATCAAGTGTAGCTATCTTATCAATTTTTATCAACCACAAAGCATGTGGTTGATACAATTTTAATACTCGCTCTTGTCAACAAGGTAAAATGTGATTAGGGATACCTAATTTAACAGGAACTGCCACAGTTTGAGTGCTTTGGTAGGCTTTGTGTCTGTCTGGTTGACAGATTTTGTCACTGTGATAGAGGAACTTGAGCTTGTGAAGTCTAGTCAGCCTCCTCTGTTACAGATGTAATCCTGCAAGGGATGTTTTACCACAATGTGTGACCCTACCTTCCTTTAATTCTAGCTGATATGTGGATGGTATAATTAACGTTTACCTTGTCTGCTGTTGAAGAACCTCAATTGGCTCACTAATAGATCCTGTTTAAGAAAAATCTTGCATTGCATTGTTATGGTTTACATATTTGCATATAGTCTTTTCTTCCACTACCCAGGCACCCTATGGCATGGCACCAACCCTTAATGAGGTCACTATCTGTATGCTAAGTCATATCTGTGTGACAGCCATGATGAATTTTGCCAAAATTTGAATCCCTAATACTGGCGTGACAAGTTTTGTTTTTTTTCTGAAGTGAAAAATGTGCAGTTTCACCCGCTGACTAATCCACCTCAGCATGAACTTTAACTATTTGCTGAAAGTGATTAACTTTTCTCGACTTTCATGTGATGGAAGGCTGACTTTTGAAAAATATATCAGAGAATTGCCATTTTAGCCGGTGCTACAGCAGTTTGGTGGTTTATGCCGCAGTAGCAGAGCACATCAAATATTAAAGCACCGCTGTCAGGCTTAATGTTCTGCAGTGATCTGGTTTAGCATGTCTAATAAAGGAATGCTGTCTCAGATGACAAGGAGAATTATGCCCTCCCTACCCCCACCTCTCTTCTAGCAGATGTGTTCATGCGTACTGCTTTTTAATGATGATTCCAAAAGACAGCAAAACTATGCCCTGCTACAAGATCATGGTCTGATGAAGCCAGCAAGTGAGAGACCAGTACAGACATATGATAACAGGATTAATTGCCAGGTTTGGAAAGCAGAGGAACTCAAATAGATCACCCAATCTTACACATACCCGTGATCACAGCAGGTGCATAAGCTTTCCTCTGGTGGGCATCAAGGCAGTGATTGTACCCAAGACATACTCAGACATCTGCCTTTACATTTAAGTGTAAATATGAGTTGGATTAAAACAACAACAACAACAACAAAATACTTGGAAGATATTTAGATCATGAGCAAATTGCTTTTTATTAATCAGTTACTTGATCCATGTCCATGAAAGCCCAAATCGCCAAGTCATCATCAGAAATCCTTTCATTTGGGTTTCATTCTGGGTTTGATCGGAACTGTGCTTTTGCATCACTGACCATGATAAGAGTCATAGGGGAAAATATGAAATGGATCTAGTCATGGCCCAGCAGCTGGTGCAGACCTGAGTCATGGCCTTGGTCTCCTGAAAGCTATCTTGGAGGGGAGGAAGTCACTGCCCAACAGATGTCTCATCAGCAACTGTCTCCCTAGTGAGTGTGTCACTTCTGCTGTTCACTTGCCACCTTGTGTTGCAAAAAAATAGTCTTCATCTGATCAGGTGGCTCATTTGTGGTCAGTGGTAAGCCCAGACTGTCACCCATTGAAGTTTTTTACACTCAAAGTACGGCACATGTTAAAATTGATTTTTAATGGAGCATTTAAATGCATGCTATTGTTTTTTTCACCTGGCAGGTCAAAGCCTAGCATCACATCTGGCCTAACTTGTTTACTGCACGAAATATTGATATGTTATATACCAACATGCGGAACAAATTGGTTGTTAAATACGTCATTCTAACTTGTGCATTAAAAGGACCCTTCTTCCCCCTCATTGTTTCCTCAGGCGTACTAAACCCTCTGTCATAGGAGAGGCATTTTGGCAAGTAAGCCTCACTGGGTGTGGGAGGTTAGCATGAGCGACTTGATTACAGCCCTTCATTAGACGTGCGCCTCCAATCCTCTGGCGAGGTTGCAGCTGTAGCCATGAGCTTCCAGCCCCCCTCCCCCTCTCCTCCAACCCCCATTATGTCCGGCTACATCTGTCTACAGCTTTCCTGTGAAAATCTGCAAGCTGCTATGTGCTCTTCCATGACTAGGCCAAGTTGAAGTGCTGGGAAATTATGATCATCACCCAAAGAGACATCACCATTGCTCATGGCTGGCTTCTTTTATCTCTGCCCTCCACTACCCCCCACCCCCACCCCCCAGGGTCTAGGGCTTAATTTAGCTCCGCAGAATGAAGGAAAGGGCTCAGGAAGGTGTATTTATAAAACTACATGGTTCACTGTAATAGGGGTCTTTAAAAAATTGAAAGTGTCATGTCAGAGGCCTACAATTTGCTTGTATCTGCTGACTCTCTCTGTCATGCAACCAACTAGAGGAACACCAGGATGCACTGCTTGCTTAGCAGAGTGGGGCATGTCAGCAAGGCTTAGGATGCGTGATCGTGATGGACACGTTTGCTGATGAGAGTGGGGGTGAGGTAATACACTGCACCACACTGGTCTATTTTGGGAGCTTCCTTTGCCTGCCCAAAGCGCTTTTGTGTCTCTCAGTTAAACATCATAAATGGTTCTCGCCTTTCAGAACGAGGCTTACAAACCACTTTTTCATTTCTTAAATGTGGCAGATTAGAGTAATGTGTGGGTTGAGACTTCTATGGTAGCACAACAGTGGGAAATATGGCAAATGTTGTCATTTATGAGTGCTGACAAGCATTCGTACAATAGTAGCGCCAAATTATGCAGGGCTTTTGGGGGGAACGTGTCACCCGGCAAGACTACACAAAATCTTTTTCTTCAGCAGGCAAGATTTCTTGCTTCCTCAATCTGACATACATTTTTAATAACACTTGATTGGTTGGCCTACCTGGCATAATTGCTTGGTAACTCTTCATATGTTGGCCTACAAGAGTGCATGCCAAGCCCACACCATCCCCCTCAACCCCCCCAGTCCCAAGAGAAAGTAGGCCTCTGCCCAAGCTCTGTGCAGCCCTAATGCTGTGACTGGACAGCCTCCATTGGGTCAAGTGGAGATTTGCCTCTGATGAATCTAGGGGAGATTGTGTTGTGCTCTCGCCAGCCAGCAGTGAATTTTATTTTTTATTCAAGTCTGTTCCTGGCTGAATATGTTCAGCATGGAATGCCCCACCAGTAATATTTAATGACTAAAGAAATTATAAATGTTACAAAACTCTTTTTGACCATTTGGGCTGTTTCCCTGAGTGGTTTTAAAAACAGTGTTGGACGTCATCTTGAGCCTCCCCTCATGTAGTTACAGCCATTATCTCTCAAACTGAGCTTTCGTGCTGATTCATCCGGCTGGATACAATTGTGTCACATTGCATGAGAGAACTGTAGACTGCAGTTTCACTTTAGGCAAAATAAGGCAATAATATTCAAAGCAAGTTGTTCTGCCACCCTTTTCTTGTTTAATAATCCATACTGTGAAGTCTAAGTATGCCTTTGTGAACCCACAGAGACCAAAGTTGAGGCAAACAATTGTCCAATTAAATAATGAGTAACTGCCAGTCAACACCTCACCCTACTATTCCCTCATACACATGCTCTCATTATTCACAAATGTACCAGATGTGCTGCACTGGAAACCCAGGGGGTCATGAACTCTAGGGTAATTGTAGGAATCATATCGGCCCAGAGGGTAAATGAGGAAATGGTTAAATTATCAGGCTGTGACTGTATCAAAGAAGCCAGTGTGCACGTAACCTTCCTGGACGTGAGTGCTATTGCTTCCTGCTGTGACATGGGCCACACCTATGACTTTTTTCCAGGATGTACCAATTCACAGTGAAGGAGAAAGAACAGGCATGTATTATCACAGGAGGGTCATATTTCAAGGGTTGAGTTGATTGCGTTTACTTTATGTCCGGTGATACTGGTTCACAGTAGTATAAAAAATATTCATTCTAGAATATTGGTGGAATACTGAAAAATGATGCCTGCTCCCCCACTCAAGCAACCACATTCATTATAAATCAAGATAGTAAACATGATTGAGGGCCATAGTGGATAGCAAGTAAAGACTGATCCTCCAGACGAAAGAGAGGCATAAATAGATAGACAAAAAAGCTTTTAGATGATGACAGGGAGCATATTAACGCCTTTTTTGTCTCTGATTTACTCACTCTGTTATAAATAAAGCTACCTTATTATTAATATATTGCCCTGACTTTTTTCCAACAAATATTTGCAACAGTAAGTTTTATCATTTAATGATTGGCACCTCACAAAGGAGTTTTGCACACCATAATTGTATGACCCATTGTCGTAGATTCCTTTTCCCAGAAAGATAGGGTGTGAAAGGTTTATCAAAAGTAATAAAACCTACCAGAAACATATGATTCATTGCAAAAATTAAGTAATGCTCAAAATTATGTTCATAAGGCTGCTCACTTTCAATGGTTTAAATTGTTTCCTTTGGTCTGTTAGTAAACAGTAATTTTGTGGTTATACAGCTGTTAATGGTAATTTTTTTTTGCCTAAATCAAGATTTTTTTTTGTTTCATGGCATATTTATTTGACATAGTCTAGTCTAACCAACCAACATTTACCATGACTCTTTATTAGCTGGATTAACAAACAGACATTTAAGAAAGCCCATCAATATTTCAGAGCCTGGTCTTTTGAAGAACCAATGTAAATAGTTTTTTATATTCTTCCATGTTGATTCTTTCTATATAATGGGCCTGACCTAGTTGTATCTGTAACATTCACACACATTCAGAAATTCTTCTTATAAACATCTGTCATTTTGTGACTCCTGTTAAACTACATTTGCAATTTTATATGTGGGTTCTACCTTTAAGTAATTTGAGTGGGTAATATCTGTCATCTTCAGGGAAGATATTTCATCTTTTAGTCCCTTCTTTTTCTCTTTTTTTTTTTTTTTTTGGAGAAGAACCTTGGGTGAATCAGTACTGATCTAAAAGAGGAAAGGGGAGGCTAAGTTCCGAGCCTGAATTAATTCCTAAACTAATTATGGGGAGACTTTACAGGGGATAAAAAGCTGAAATCCTAGGGCCTAAAACCCACGGGCTCTCTCTCTCTCTCTCTCTCTCTCTCATTCTCTCTCTCTCTCTCTCTCTCTGTAAACCTTGTGATGATGTACATAATTTATACTGTCAGTGTATATTGAAGAGGAGGAAGAGGCAAAACACAAGGGAAATGACTCAGTGGCCTAGATGCATGTTTCCTCTTTGGGGTTTCCTCTGGTTAATTTACCCCCTTCATATTTCTCCTTCATTTTGGTTGATCATTCTCTTTCTGGGCAGAGGAGAATAAAAAGTTAGTAGGTTAGCGTGCTGAGTGGGTCATCTTCTGGTCCCACATAGGAGGGGTGAAAAGGTATCATGAGAGCAGATATAGCAATCATATGTACTTGTGTTCTTTCCAGACCCCTGCCAAGATGATCCAAGCATTGAGTTGCCTGATGACAGTATAACTCAAAAAGTTGTGATGGATTTAAATATAATTTGGTTGGATGAAATAAATTTGAAGAAGATTTTCAAATTGATCCAGGTCAGATGACATCATATCACCTTGGCAGAGCTATGTTGTCTTGTTTGAATATCCAGAGAGTGTTCTGTGACTGTGTGCCTGACAAGTGAGCAAAATACAGTTATTTATTACATTTTACAATGATACAGGTAACTGTTGGGATGAATATGAATTATCGTAGTATTACTGTCTCTTACAATCATGGGCAAAATCTTTCAACGGTATTGTATCTTTAGTTGTCTTGTGACTACCACCCCCTTCTCTCAATAGGTGATAGTATCTTGTATCTCAGTCACGGTCTATGTACCGCTCTGGACGAGGGCCAAATGAGAAGAAAAGAATAAATGCCAAATATCAATTACATAATTAATTTTTATTTTTGATGAGCTGATTTATATTGGGTTATGTGGACATCGTTCAGTAAATAAATATCAAGTATTCAGGTAGCTAGGCCATAGCATGAATAGTGTTTATTAACTGCAAAGACATAGAAGAAAATCTGGGATAGCCATTATGATTCATTCGGATGCAGCTAATGTGACAAAAGTAATACCCGTATTGTCATCCATAATTTATAGGTGCTATGCTTATGTTTGTCAGTAGAGGAGTATAGTTGCTGGATCATCATGCTTCGGGCCCCAGAACTGTCCCTGGTCACACGCCATGCTGATGCATTATATGTTGTACCATCCACCTACAGAAGTAAATCCTTAACCTATCAGACGCAATGTGGTATCATGACAGTAACAACAGAAAGGCCTTGTCACTTGCAGTGGGAATGGGATCAGTCAGGTTTTATTAGCGAGGTTACTGTGTTTAAAAAACCTCTATGAACCTAGGTAAGTGCAGTGGGAAAGGGGTATATGACAGCTTTAGCAGAGTCGTGATAAATGGAGAGCAGTGGGGCACTGTGTCATGCTTCCCCTCAATGAGCAATAAGACTGTTTGTGGTGAACTTGCCCGCGCACCATTTTAGTTGTCTTTTTTCTCCTCACAGTCAAAGGGACATACTTCTTTAGAAAGAATGGTTACTTGTGATCCAGTAGAAGCAGCAGAACATTTTTATTCGTCTTTTATGATGCTGACAGCTCCTAGAGTCCTGGCTACAAATGAATAACCGTGACTCAAAACATCTCCTGACAGAATGACTACATTACGTCATCATTTCCTCTCCAAGAACATGGCCATGAAGAAGGTCAGAGAGGGCATCTCGTCTATCCAGCTTTGATGTCTTACATGGAATAAATTCACTGAACTGTTTGAGAGATTTAGAGTAGACCTGTGTGTGCTCATTGCTTTGGCTTTGTCTAGAGGGCAGTCTGAATTTGGCAAACCTTGTTAGGCAGATTAAGGAAAGAAGGTCATCGAAAAGATTAAGAAGCTTCCTCAGGCAAGGGGTCTACATCTTAGTTCTCAGTCTCACAGAATGAGGGAAACCTGATTTGCCCACATTATACTGATTTCAAGAGTAAAGATAGACTCATGCAATGACAGCAGCAGCAGCAGTGTGACTTTTCTAGTTTCATCACTTTAATATCTGTTTTTGCCCAAAAATAAAAACCCTCAAGTAGTGTCTGCATGTCCTCCTAACTGTCTTACACACTCTGTTGCACTGCTGTCACTCTAGACAATGCAATAGGCCTCTATTTATCTTGGTGCTGCTCTTGATTGGGAAATACTTCTGAGTTTCTGAGGAGCTCTTCACTCCATGCTCAGTCCTCCCCTAGTAAACACATGAACATACACACACACACACACATACAGTTGGAGCTGAATCTAGATGATTACATGGGCTTTCCATGTATGTTTGTGGCTATGTACATGTGCAAGGCTTATGTGCATTTGCGCACCGTTTCTAATACATTCAAACTCTCTGATACTGTTATGCATGTTGCATGGCTTTGTGGCAAAGCAGATTGGGGGATATGGCAGCAGGATGACTCACAAGCCAGTTTAGGTATTTGACCACCAGCAATTGTTAGTAGTGTGATTTCAGGGACACAGCTAGGACAACCGCAGCAGGAGTCTCTTGTCAGACACAAAGAGTGCTAGAGTCTCTCAAGATGCACTATGGGAGCTAAAACCTCAAAAGGATGGGTGCAAATAATGGGTACAAATCATAATTCATCTACTATCATCAGGCCTCGATGTCAAACAGCACCAAGCTGATTTCTCTCATGACTACACTGTCTGGCATGCCGCCATTTATTTGTTCTTATTGGTGAGTTGAATGTTTTTTATAGCTTCTCAAAACGTAGGTCTTCAGTCACTAATTACATAATATGTGTTTGATTCCTTTCCCCATTGTGTGTGTGTGAGTGCATCCACACATGTATGATTCCCTAGCCACCATGTGTTTGGGTGTGGAGCTGAAGAGTATTTTTACAGCCACAATGAAAATCAATACAGCTGGGAATTGATAGTGTCATAAACAGACCCAGGGTCATTGCCCAGTCGATATGGACAATCTAGTCACCCAGCTGGGCCTGGCTAAATGTGGCCAATAGCTGTGAGTGTTAGACACATTGATTGAAATACCAGCACTTATTGAATAGTCTGTCTTTGGTATTCACACCAATTTAGCACAAACAGCAGCCCTATGTATCACTCAGGGTCAATGTCTGCTCTTTACCTAGGGGCAGAGACATCAGAGACCTATTGACATTTTCCCTTAGGTGTTGTCTGTCCGTCTCTTGTACTTTTTTTTTTTTCCTTTGCTTATTAAAAGACTTTGTGATGTCAGGATTCCCCACATGGCCACTATGACTGCTCTGACTCTTGTACCCCTCCAACATAAATTGACTTGTAAAGTGAAGTTTTTTTTCCAATGGCTCTGAACATAGTCTTCATACAATAACATACAGCATAATAGTTACTGAGTAAATTGTGTGTTTAATTGATGACTGATTGGCGCAAAAAAAAGAGCTGCCGTTTCTCCCAGGTTTTCTTCTGAAATAGAATCTCAATTATGAACAACATAATTTGTCGATCTTTTACAATAATTTAGAAATGAGAATTATTACCATTGAAGCCTCTCTAGATATTAGTCATCTACTCCTGCTTTAATCTCTGTAAAAAGATTCTGTAAAGAATCAAGTTTAATTTTCCCTTGGAGTAGCACTGACCAATCACGTTTGAAAATGCCATGACAAAGAAGTCTTGGACTGGATATCTGCTGGCTACACCAGAAACCCTGAAATACTGGCCCTTGTTCCCAGAGGCTATGTCATCAGTCCTGTTTGTACACTAAATAATCTAGGATAACAAAATTGTATATACTGAGTTCAAAATGAAATACAAAACCTAATGTAAATGTACAAATGAGGCGTGAGGTAAACATATGTGAGCACAGCATGTTCCTGCCATTGTGAAAAAGCACATCATAATTTCTCGCTTGAATTTCTTTTTACTCCATTTTTTGAAAACAGACCAGCACAATAGGGTTTGTCATATTTTCTGTACACAAAGCTTGGTTTATATATACAGGTTTTAGTCAGATTGAATTTCTCCCATATCTGAAGCTAGGGAGAATAATTTTCTTTGTTCATCAGACTGTGTTGTTTTGATTAAGCTGTTATAGTGGCATGCAAGAGCAAGAAAAAAATATTCCAGTGGGAAATAGATTTCAAACAAGAGGGTAACAGGGTTTAGTAATTGACTATTCCAATACAGTAATTGTACATGAGTGTGTGCAGAGACCTTGATACTATGACATGTGTACTAAATCCTTTCTCATCAGTTGTACAAGTATAGAGAACATGCTCCATTTTGCTGTTGAAAGGGGGTGTGATAAAGCTCAGATAGCGTTGACAGTGTCTGACAGATTTTCTGTTGAACCCAGTGACACAAGGTCAGATTTATGGATTAAATTCGGCTTGTGTGGGGGCCAATGCTTTACAGATTACAGCTTTTTAACCCTCTGATTGACTGATCTTTACTCACCCACCACGATCATTAACTCCTGATATGAGCTCATTAACCATTAGGACCACCACCTGAGCAGGCCACATTGAATGTGGGGAAAAAAAGAGCTGGAGGGTTGTAATTTGGGAGAATGTGTTTCATCTCAGACCTTTTGATTTTGTGATTGCCTCATGTTAAAAAAAAAACAAAAAACACATCTTATTTATTTGAATTTGTAATTTTTTGGGATTAATTATGGGCACTGATGACCGGTTTCATTTTAAATCTGGTTCTCTGCGCAAAATAAATGAATTAATTCAGAGCAAATGCTAAGAAATCTCTTTAAAAAGTAATCTTTTGAAGATTTTTAATTAATAAATGATAATAAATCAGTAAATGTTCCCCATTTTCAGATATAGCAATCAGCAGCTTGTTACCTTGAATAAACAGCACTTTGGACAATGCTACCTTTGCCTTGTAGGACAGAGGCACACTGATACTGTGCATACTGTAAGTGACACACAGCCAGAAGCCAAGCTAATGCAGGATAGATTTTTGTCAAAGTTGGAGAGAGAATATCTAGGTTAGTGTGAACCCTGGGGTGAAAAAATGTTGTTTTGTTTTTTTGTTGTTGTTTTTTTTGTTGTTGTTATTTTAACTTGAATTACAATTCTCCTGGTAGCAGCAGTCTCAACAAATCACTCCAGTTGAATAGCTAATTGGATGTGTTTTAGACATAGTTAAAAAAACAAAAAACCTACAACTGTGAATGTTGGAGTTTGGTCAGTGAGTCAGCTTAGAGGAGATGGCGCTAGTTGGGCAGCACTTTTTGAATAATAAGCTGCTACTGTGCTGTGCCTACAAGGATTTTAAAAAGTAGATTTCAGAATTATCCCTTTGAGAAAATAACTCCTAAATACAAAACGACTATATTTATTGTTTTTTTTTCCTACAGATGTGTCACAGAAAATGCATGGTGTGCCATGAAAACTATGGGAGTGAGATGCTGCAGAGTGACAATGGGATATGAATGCATATAAATGGTGAAACAGATGAGCCCTGTGTGCACACGCGCACACACACACACACACACACACACACACACACACACACACACACGCACACACATGGAAGATCCCCCAGCAGCCTTGGCCTACTGTGGTTTATCTAGCTGATAGCTCAAGAAACACCTGACCAGCCCAACAATAAGGTTTAGCGCAAGACATAAAAAACTTAAGCAAATAGTCTTTAACCTCAGTCATTCACATTATCTGAGAATATTGAGCCATAAAACTAACGAATATAGGACACTCGTGGAGCGCAAACCTCCACTAAGGCAATGATGTCATCAGATTCAGATCTGGCTCAGAATAAATTCCTAATTCAATCAAATTGTTTTAAACCTAATTTTTATCTTCCCACCAAATCCTCTACTTTCTTTTGTTCTCTTGCTAACAATCAGATGGACAAACCAAACCCAGTGATCACATCACTTTGTTTAAGTGTGCTGAGGGTGGGACAGAGGTTTGCATGTGCTTGGGTTCAAGGTTCAGTTCATTTACCTCCCTGTTTCTAGCCTTCTGTCCAGATATTTGATAAGGCTCACATTTTCCCCCCAAGTTCTCTTTACATATCCTCATATACCTTAAGTCGAAGCAATTGCTCTTCATAAGCCTTAAATCTAAGCAAATTCCCAAATTTTAACATTTGTCAAAGCTGCTTCTAAACAATCAATGAATCAACAAGTAAAACCACAGCATGAGAACATTACAATTTCTTTGCCTATATCCTGATATCTGCAGGAAGTATTCTAGATATGTAGAAAATTTTACATTTGGTTTGGCATTTGTGGTCTAAGGGTTACAGAAGTGAGCTTGTGACCAGAGAAAAGCTTCCAGGTGACAATGTGTGTCTGTATGAATGTGTTTCTGTTAGTAACTGCAAGTCACTGTCATTGGGTCTTACGCATATAAATAAAGGTGTTCAAAATGGCAAAATATCAGAAATATTTGATGAATTGTGACAGAGGACTTATTTTGGCTTATCTGCAAATTACAATTGCATACCTGACCTGGCACCTAAATTGCCGCTACCTAAATCCCTGTCATAGTTGTGGCTCTGGTGGGTTGTAGGTTATGTCAACTTTCGCTGCCTGGATGGAGAAGAACGCTGTCTCTTGCTCTGTAGCTCACTCTCTATCTCGTTCTGTTTTTGTGTAACCTGTTGATCCATTTAACACTCAATCCCCACCAGTGGTGCCCATGAACAACCCCCCCCCCCCTTCCTTCACTTTCTCTGATGTGCAAAATTGTCTGTAAGGGATGTTGAATAATTGAACAGGCCAGTGACGACACTGTGACACTGTACAGAGTTTGTTTGCTTGTGTGTGTGTGTGTGTGTGTGTGTGTGTGTGTGTGTGTGTGTGTGTGTGTGTGTGTGTGTGTGTGTGTGTGTGTGTGTGTGTGTAAGGGGAAGGGGTTAGTGCTGAGATTGATTTTGTTTGTATGTAAAGGACTGTGTGGGTTTGGGAGATGCAAGGCAGATACAGATATACACACACACACACACACACACACACTGTTGACTGTGTGTGTGTGTGTGGGGGGGGGGGGATGGCTGAGCTGAAAAGGCACTACCACCGATAGTTGCCAGAGAGGATGAATGGCTTTAATAGAGAAAACTCCAGGCTTTGCTCCAGAGGGACACACACAGCCTGACCCCTCTGGATTCTTGTGATTGCTCTAAAAAAGCTTTCACACTGAATGAGGGATAGGCTTTGTGTGGCCAAATGTGTGGAACCAAGGCTGCACCGATGTATGTGAGCTTGTGTGTGTGTGAATGCTGGTCATCAGGCCAGTACAGGAGTATTGGGCACATAGGAAATAATGGTGATACTTCTTCAGACTTCAGACAAACATCTATTCTAGCTGTCACAGACTTGCTTACAGACTGCATCTTAAAATTCTGAACAGAATTGTTTTCCAATTTTGACTTTTTGTTTAACTTTATTACACGACACTCCATTCAATTAGAACAAATTATCAGTCATTCAAGATTGCATGACTGAAACAAACTACTTTATATCATGTCATCTGACCACATCAAGGCAAAGAATGACCACCATAGCAGACGAATAACTGCTGTTTTTTTTTATAAGCACATACCAAAACTGTAGCTTCTCCATAGATTTTCCATGTGTGAATGTATTTATTTAGAGGGATTATCATTTCTCACAATCTCTAGCTGCCATGAAGGGCTTGCTCAATACTTTTGCGTCCTAGAAATCTTGCACATGTGAGGAAAAAAGTGTGAAACTTTTTTGAAGTGTAAAGGGATTCATGTTTTATGATTGTGCATGTGCTACCCCCATGATACAATACTCCATACAGCTCCATCACTTCAAGTGGCTTTTCTAGTTAGTATATCAATATGGAAATTAAGATTGATATTGACCTCAAGCTTCAGTGCAAAATGTGGCACTACACTCCTGCTTAGCCAGAGGTGCCAATGATTTAGCTTTGAACTATCAGGAGCTAATCTACTTTAATGGACATGTCTGTTGAGGGGACAGTAGTTATTCAAGCATTGGATATCAGATTTAAATATTAAGCTGCTTGTATACTTTTCTAATTATGTTTTTGTGCCAACTGTAGCCAAGAAATTCATTCACATTTTAACATAGGAAAACCCTCCTGTCATACAGCAGCATCCTGTTACATTCTAACTTTATATTTAAGTTCTGTCTAGAGACAGACAAAATGTCATGTGCTGAACCTGCCATTCATTCATGTGTTGAGTGACATTTTACAGAAAGAATGGCTTGCACACTGCCGGCTCCACTATCCTAGTTATTTAATACACCAAAGTTATGTTTCGAGCACACAAGCTCTTCATCAGAGGCCATAATGGACATAGTAATCTGTCATGGTACACTGACTGTGTGTATATATTATGATTAAGTCGTAGTTCTTCACTTAAGAAATGGTTTAAAATATATATGTTTGCATGTTGGCATTTTTTCCTGTATTATACAAGGTAAAATAGAGATTTATCAGAAAGAAATGATGAATAATACTCCACCATGGTGAATGTTATAGTATCATTTTAATAGAAATTGCTTCAAAGAACATACATCTACAGTGTTCCCAGTATTTTGGGTTGGTATGCCACTCAATCCACCAGCACCCACATTTATGTTGGCATCAGCCTGAAAGCTACAGTAATCTAGTAACTGAGGGTCATGCCAACCTGTGGGAACACTAGCAAACTGCAGGGGGGGGCACAGAAAGACGACGGGTCCCAAATTATTACCTGCCACATGCCACGCAGTGTGTAAATGTCAGTGGACGTCAATTAGCCAGTAAATGTTTGAACCAAATTAGTGATGTAATAACTATCTAATCACATCTATCAGATGAAAGCGCCTCAGCCTCAGACTGTATCTATGCTGCTAGTTGTGTTCTATCTTTAGAGTTGCATGCTGTGTTCCCTTGCTGAAACATTCCGGTACAGGATCGGACACACCTGCATGATGACTCATTCTTAACATGAGGCACTAAAACTCTTTTGCCTTCCAGGATACATCACACATCAACACTTTAGAGATGTAGTATTTCATGCACTATTTATGCACTATTTCAACTTCATAGCGAGATTGGCAATGCCTCTATAACAATGTAATGCGCTGGCCAGACTGAAATGAGTGACTGAACATTGATAATGAGCTGAGAGTTGGAATATAAAAACAGCAACCTGCTTTGAGAAGATTCGTGAAGAGAAAATGTTAGAAATATTTGGGATATGTATCGTCACATCATCTGGGGGATATGTACAGTGATATTATCTGGAGGATTTTTGAACAATGTGGAATGGTGATGTGAGTGTTTTTCAATCTTCAGTAGAAAAGAATTTTGTTTTTCTGCTGGTTAATTACCTTTGATCCATATTTTCTTTTAAAGTTAACGTGAATGAAAGATACCTATCACTCAAGAAGTAATGGTGCTCTTTCCATTTATTTTTTTCAAACTGGCATGGGATCATTTGATTAACTAAATTTGTATATTTTTGTTTTAATGTAATTGATTAATTTCCAATAATTATTATGTGTGTACAGTCAATGTAACAATTAACTGATAATAAAAATTCTTTAAATTATGAAATTATGGTAGGGACCAGATGAGGGATGGCCCAGAAGTATTTCCAATTATACCAGGGCAGGTGACTAAATAGTTTAGGAACTACTAGGTTAGGGTAGGGGCTAGGGAATGCATTATGTTAATGAAGGTCTTCAAAAAGACATAAATATGAGGAAGTGTGTGTGTGTGTGTGTGTGTGTGTGTGTGTGTGTGTGTGTGTGTGTGTGTGTGTGTGTGTGTGTGTGTGTGTGTGTGTGTGTGTGTGTGTGTGTGTGTGTGTGTGTGTGTGTAATTCGGTGGTGGAGTGGTTAGCACTGCCGCCTCAGAGCAAGAAGGTTCCGGGTTTGAGTCCCGGGTCCAGCACAGGATCTTCCTGTGTGGAGTCTCCATGTTCTCCCTGTTCCTGTATGGGTTCTCTCTGGTACTCCAGCTTCCTCCCACAGTCCAAAGACATCAAGAGGGGACGAGGCTGATTGATACTCTAAATTGACTGTAAGTGTGACTGTGAGTGTGAATGGTTGTCTGTCTCTATGTGTTGGCCCTGTGATGGACTGGCGACCCGTCCAGCGTGAACCCCGCCTTGTGCTGATGGCTGCTGGGATAGGCTCCAGCCCCCCCCCCCCCCCCCCCGCGACAGGATAAGCGGTAGAAAATGGATGGATGGATGGATGTGTGTGTAATTGTACAATTGTACCAAGTATTCCTTATATTGTGGGGACTTGCTTTCCTTTTTGGTAAAAAGCCAGAGTTTGATGGCTTGGTTTAAGACTTGGTTTTAGAACTGGGGTTCAGATTAGGGCTAGGAATTCACTTCATTGATGGGTCCTGATGAAAATAGTAACATCTACTCTGGTAGTGTGTGTGTGTGTGTGTGTGTGTGTGTGTGTGTGTGTGTGTCTCTCAATTGTGTCACTAAGCTCCTGAGATGAGAGCTGCCCCGAAGTCTCCAAATCCTGCTTTAGAGCATTGAGTGAGTGTGAGTGAGTGTGTGTATGTCGTCTTCACTCTTTGAAAATGAGTCACTGCTATAAAAATCCACACCATGCCTCCCTGGCAGGATAATCAGGACATAATGTTTAGTTTCTTTCTATCTCGCTGGATTAGTTTGTTTTCATTCTGTGTATTGTGGAAATCGCCTCATATATGGTTGTCTCAGCTTTATTTAAAGCTGCATTTTACCAGGGGACGTGCGATTTAAAGCACACCTACCTCCAACATGACTCATCAAAAGCCCACCTCCGTTGATATCATTTACTCTGGGAGTCATGTGTTCAGCTTTTGAACATTGTGTCTCATTATTATTCGTGTAATAATAGAAGGAATCTTCGGTGTGTGTGTGTGTGTGTGTGTGTGTGTGTGTGTGTGTGTGTGTGTGTGTGTGTGTGTGTGTGTGTGTGTGTGTTGTGATTGCTCTCTCAACAACTGTTCATCTAATCTGTTTCACTCTTGGCAGATGTATTGAACTAAAAAAATGCAGTGTGCAGCTACAAGTCATTTGGATAGGCGGCTTTAATATTTCGACTTTAAGTTTTCTGTTAAGCTCTCCAATTCCTCCATTACATGGAATCAGTTTGACTTGCTAACTTTTGGTACAAGAATGTACAGTATGTTTCCACTGCTCTTTTAGTACCACCTTGGTGTGGCTGGTCATCATAGCTACCATTGTTTTGTTTCATGGTCCAGTTAGTTTGACAAATGTCTTTCACGAACATCATACAGACTATCAGTTATCTCACTATCTATTTTATCACTGAAGTGGCTCTGTTAAAGCAAGGGGATCATGAAATGTGTGTTTGCATTTAAGTGTTTAGCAATGGACAACTAAAAGTGAGCCAACAAATAGGGCAGACAAAATGTTCCACTTCTGAAATGGTTTCAGTGGGGTATGAAGCCACGTGGAGAAAACCATGTTGTGGCCAGAATGCGACTCTGCAGCCCTCAGTGGAATGAAGGCGTTACAGACTCATTCTTGTTTTCGGTCCCACTTTCATCCTCCTTTTCTCTCTGGTTTCTTTTCATGTCCTTACCCTGCCATCCCTCTGTTGCCCTTCTGACCTTTGTCCCGAGTTCTTTTCCTGAAACACAACATACTTTAAATTCACAGTGTAAGTTGACCTAATTTTATTCTCACTGTCTTTGTCTCCCTCACAACAGCTGGTAAAAAGATAATCCCAAACTTAAATCCTTGCAAATCGAGCCCTAATTTAAGGGTTAGTGATAATTAGCCTACACATGTTCCTTGGCAACAAATTGAAATTTGAAGGAAAATCTTGCTCTTTTTATTCATGTTTCCTTTCATCTCGAAATACTCATTTATAGAAGACAACAATAAACTGATATAAGTGAGCACTAAAGGTGTTTACAAGAGGCGAAAAAAGCCTTCTTTGCTAAAGTAGCTACTATTAGTAGTACTATTGCATGCCTTTTTTAAATGAAATAATGTACTGGTAAATCAAAAGGCCTCTTGGACTTGAGATGTGTTTCACTAAAAGACAAAAAGACACTCTCACCCTCTGCTCTCATTCTTTCTCTCTATCTTTATCTTTCTGTTGTTGTGGTCACAAATGCAAAGCAGGGTTGAATGAGTGAGCAGGAGGAGAAGTGTAGCCACAACTTTCCCAGAGGCTCATGCAAGCGTCAGTTTGTGTTATAAATCATTCAGGGACATTCAGTAGGGGCACAATACATTTTTACTCCTCTTCTCTCATTCTTTTATCCCTCCCTCCTTTCTCCGTCTTTTATTATTGAATGCGGTTCCTCTGAGCACCCAATCTGCCACTCGGCTCTGTAAAATAAGAGAGGCAACAGTTGGGGTTGGGTGAAAACATAAAGACAAGAGTTGATTGAAAATGGATAGAATAGAACAGGTAGGGGGAAAGCAAAATGAGCTTAGGTCCATTCCAGGTTTATTCCACATAGGAGTTAAGTAGGTTAACACAAAGGTCACAGGTTTATTTATGTACTGTATGCAGAGAATAATGGATCTACAGTACTCCCTGATCATCAGGCTGTTTGGAAACAACAACAGTTGGTTTTATATTTTTGGTCTTGTAAACACAGGGTGCACAGTTCAGGGTCAGGCCATGCTCAGTGGTAAAGCTGTTGATGTTACATAACTTGCCTGTAAAAATGTATGGCTGACAGCACTCTTCTGTCAGAACAACTTTCTCAGATTTGATGTCTGGATATATACTGTATTTGACATTGTGTGTATGTGTGAGAGAAAGCAAAATATTGGATTTGTCCTTTTAGTGTGTGTGTGTGTGTGTGTGTGTGTGTGTGTGTGTGTGTGTGTGTGTGTGTGTGTGTGTGTGTGTTGTTAGATGTCCTTGAACTCATGTATTCAAGAAGGAGAGAGGCTGTTGGCTGCAAACACAGAGCACTTCCAAAATGCCAAGCCATTTAGCCTGAGAGACT
Organism: Aulostomus chinensis; assembly: GCF_037954235.1. NCBI lineage: Eukaryota > Metazoa > Chordata > Actinopteri > Syngnathiformes > Aulostomidae > Aulostomus > Aulostomus chinensis. The sequence continues at coordinate 16,650,245 of NC_141325.1, read as the reverse complement.
TCTAGTGTAATGCATTCTGTTACATATCAGTCTCCCTGCCTGAATTTAGATGAGCAGGTGAGGTCAGTCACTTAATATGAAAGGGATTCTTAGGGCCCCTTAACACCTACCTAATTTTGTCCTGACTTCCAGTCTTTTTACTTTGTTCCAAACCAAAATCACAGTTGTGAAACCTTCACTGGACCATTCTCAATCAGACCACAGTCCTCCTGAAAAGTTTGGACTCTTATTTCCAGTTTGGCAATGGGCTGTGTTTACAGAACATTGAGGGTTTCAAACTGATGCTGCAGCTACAACAAAACAGGATTTGTTAATGTAATGTCACGTAAAAAATCCTACAGCAATTGTAATTCGCTGCTCGTCTTTTTCTATGTTAGTGATTGATTTTCCTTTGCAAACTTTTTGTCCAATAGATGACCGAACTATTAGTGTCATTTGTGTACTAATGTTTTTCTCAACTGTGCCAACACTGATAGTGTAGATAATTGTATGGAAAATGCACTGATGACAGCACTTTAAAATATTTTACTCCTTCATATACTATATTTATATTTAACCAAATAGAGGCAATACTTCTCAAAATTAAACCTAAATTTTCCTTAAACTGTCAACTGCAGTGTTTGTATCATCTTTTCTGGGCCCGATAAAAGAAAGGATAATTTCTTAGGCACATGGAGGATAATAACTGACAATCATTGAAGATATTTCCATTAGCTGTTGTGTCATGCAACCATCTGCTTTTATGAAGAAGGCATATGCTGTTGGAACTGGAAGGACTCATGTTCATCATCATTTTGCTCATCTTGTATGATTTTGAAATGCAAAACTAGCAACCTCTACCAATAAAGCAACTCTATAGATTTGCAGATACTGGTAGAGGTTGCTAGTTTTGCCAATAATGGCTGTGTGTTTGCTGAAATTGCATTAATGAGTCAAAAGACTGCTTGTAAAGAAGAATGGAAAAAACAGTAAGATGTTCATGTGTATTCTTAGTTGCACCCAACGATAGAGATTTGATTTTCATACATCTGTCTTGAAGATCTGAGTGAAAGAGTGATATTTGATAGACAATTAGATGTGGTGTAAGCACTTATTTCTAAAGTTATGTTTCAAGAATTTACACAGAAATGGACCCTTATGTTTGTTCTCTCACCAGGAACATTTTCCCAGTCATGAAGAAAGTCTGCAAGAAATCAGCTGTGGACATCATCTGAGAAGGAACAGAAGTGAGAGAGAGAAGGAGAGAGAGAGAAACAGGGAGAGGGAGAGGCCAGTCTGATATCCCCTTTATAAATTCCCCACAGGTAGGTTTAATATATGTGTAAGACCTTCACTCTGTAAAACATTGTCTCGTCTTGGATTGTTCTACATTAATGCCATCTGTCCTTTGTGTTTTTCTATCATTGTGTTTTGGGAGATGGCTTGAATACCTTTATTTTGTTCTATGAGCATCTCCCTTGCAATTTTTGTGTTATCCCACTGACAAACAAATATTTCAGTAAAAATAGCATCATTGGCAGAGTTACTGGGTATTTGAAGAGAAATATCATATGTAACACTGTGTGAGCCACAGCAAGCCTTGTGTGTGTTATTGCCAAGTTGCTTGTATTATTTGAAGGATCTGCTGTACACTTTTTGAAAAGCTAACAGAGTAGATATTTGTTTTTTGGTGGTGAAGCTAATTAAACTAGTCCGTGTTGATTGGCTTTCTAGTAACCCAGTGATGGCTATGAATAAGGCAGGGTGAGTCCAGGGAAAAGTCAGGAGAAGACTGGACAAAGGTCGAGAAAACCACACTGGGAGTGGTTGGCTCGTACCGCAATTTGTTAGTTTCTTTAGAGAGACACAGAATATTCACCACTAAGTCTCCAAGTAGAAGACAACCCATTGGCTTTCAAAGAGATGGCATGAAAAATGGGCCTTAATCGCACAGAAACAAGAGAACTAAACATGTACAAAAACAAAAAGTTTCACCAATGGTAGTTCAACCCTACCAACAACACTGGACGAGAGAATGAGGGTTGATCTCGGGAAGACATTCCAGTTCCCCTGCGAGCTTACAAGCCTCCAAGACTATGCTCTCATTGAGCTTATGGTCCCATGGGAGGAGAGTGAAGAGTCTATCTCTTGAGAGGGAGCTTTGGTGCTGTATCAGCTGCTTTTTGCCATATGAAGGACATGCAAGTAACTGAAACAAACCAGTGTAAGGCACTGAACAACCTGGTGAAAAAGGCAGAGAAAGAAGCTGGAAGAAGTGCAACAGGGAGCAATGTCTAAGCAGGTCAACACCTACCTAAAAAATATTAAGAGCAATACCCATTGAGATCAATGTAATGATTAATTACATTATGATTAGTACGTGTTATTGGAACTTGTCTGTATCAATGGGATCAGAAGGTGGCAACTCAGATTTTCCTTTGAGAAGTAACAACCTTATACATTTCACCTTTTAAATTGTCTTGTTATTACTATACAATGTGGCATTGTACATTTTACAAGGCCTCTGTATTATTCATAATGAAGTTGACCTATTTAATTTTATGCAAGGAACACACACAGACACACACACACACACACACGCACTTGTATGCATGTTACACATGCATGCTCTGATGACATACAAGTTACCAGCACACAGAAACATGCACTGGTCTAAAGCTTGCTGTCTGTAGTATTATGACTGGAGATAATGGATCTTGTCTAGAAGTCTACACGCAATGTCTCCACCAACAATTTTTTTGATTTACCGTTGTTGTTTTTTTTTGTTTTTTTTTCAGTTTTTGATTAGAGCTGCTGATTTGAATCCCAGTAAGAATTCCAGCAGTGTGCTTAATTCTTGTTCCTGCTTTGGGGAATGCAGTAAGCTGTTAAACCACTGGCTAAAAACCAGAGTTGAGCAAATTCACCTACCATTACACAAAATCACCCACCCACCAAATCCGGGTGATTTTACGTAGTGGCAGGTGTGTGAGTTGGAGGATTATCCTCATACAAAGTGGACCAGAGTCAGGTGAAGTGAAGGTACATATCTGAGTTGACAACAAATTTTTATATTCACTCTAAGTGTAATGATTACTTTCCAACTTGTATCAATCCTCCTTAAATTAAAAATGGTCAGACGTTGAGTTCAGATGTCAGAAATATCTGCTAAACTGAATCTATCGTCAGTAAAGAAGATGCTAGGTGCTCCTCTCTTTTTAGGCTTGTTGTAATGACCCCAATAATTATCACCAAATCTGAGCTGAGACATAAAAATTATATGTCCAAGAGTATGGAGGGGAAATACTTAATGAATTTTATGATATTATTTTTTGTGATTTCTGAATTGCATTAGCTAGGAAATGTCAAAACTTTTAGAAATGGAACAATAGCTACCAAGATATTCCATGAAATATATTTTTCATTACCCTTTGAAAAAATGTTTAACCCCCTGTGTGTTCAAAAGCCCAAATCAGATTAGCATAAACCTCATAATCTCTTTTAGATATAATTTGTATATAACACATCTTTTAGCACAATTACCCACCCCCACAGTAAAATGCGTGCACACATAAAAACCCACAAGCATGCACACACTGATATAGACACACACACACACACACACACACACACACACACACACACACACACACACACACACACACCCTACACCCTGCACTTCTTTGGCGTGCAGTGTTGTGTAGCAGTGCACATGCAATAAAGAATTCACTCATACACACACACACGCACACTACACTTTTAATCTTCTGAGCCATTTGCCTAATCAGCTCTCTCTCAGCACAATGCCATTCATAGATCCACAGCATACGCACACACACACACACACACACACACACACACACACACACACACACACACACACACACGCATGGAGTGAACTATCCACACACATGGGCTTTGCTGGACTAGTAACAGTTTTATCAAGTCCCCCTGTGTTACAACCTGTTATTGCCATGTTGCATCACTTCACACATCTTAGAGGACAGGAGGAAGAGGAGGAGGAGAGTGAAAAACAGGGTGAGAGGGGAGGTGTGCAGTTTCTCTAAAGGGAACCTCAGTGTTCATTTGGCTTTTTTAATTCTATATTTTATTCTTCTGCTGAGTTTTTCTGTCACGGTCTTCCATGAAAGCTTCATCCTATCTGGGAGAGTGACTCATTACTCTTAATCTACTCTTCTTTCTCAATACCCCATTTTTGATTTGTACCTGTGATGTAAGCTTGTGTGTGTGTGTGTGTGTGTGTGTGTGTGTGTGTGTGTGTGTGTGTGTGTACCTGTATTGTCATCGTGAGATGGAGTTTGTGTCAGGATTTATTTCAATTGTTTTATTGAGAGCTCAGGCTGGAGAGATCAGACAGACCAAGTTGATGCAACCAGGAGACAGACACACACTCTTACACCCACATATGGACATCCACAAGTTAAAGAAATATGCATATAATATGTAAACAGATTGATAAAATACTCTCACCAAGATGAATTAGAGAATTGTGTTTTGGAATGAAGATAACGTGTGAGTAGAGTCTTTATAGGTAGCTTACAACTTTCAAACCAACAATAGCACATGAGTGACAGGTTGTCATCATATTTGTCTCGACCTCCTTAACTGTGATTGAATGACCAGGTAAATATTGAGAGCAACAAATTCTACCTCCCAAAAATACATTTTCAGCTTTCTATGAGGGCCTGTGTCCACCAAAAAAAATTGTTTTTTTGTTTTGTTTTTTGTTGTTTTGTTTTTCTTTGGGGGGGTTTGTACATGGGCCCTAACACATAACCAGCATGTCTTGATGCAGCCCTTGCCATACCAGTAGAATAGCTTAGAGCTGCCTTGTGTCAAAATAAGAATGATGCTGCTGAGCTTTGAAGCCAGACTTCAGACCTTGGGAGTTGTTCTCTGCTCACATTTTACAACTTTTTGGTTAATTTTTTTTTATTTTGTTCTAAGAATAAAACATTTCAGACTGTCTTGCAGGCATAATGCCTGCCATTAAATTGGCAGTCAATGATCAATATCTGTCATTTAAGTTTCTCAGTGAATTGTTGCAGTCTTCCAGAAAGAAATGTCTCCAAAGCCTTGAGGCCTCCATTTTTATGCATCTGATGCTGTGGAACAGAGGGCGCAGGACTTTGCCTTTAAGATTATATTTTTGGAGTGGGTGTGATGGCTCAAATCCCTTTAAGAGCTGTGGATTAGGATGATGCTGATTCTTACTGTCTTGGCCTGGGTGCCTGTGTGTCTTGCTGCCTCTGCCTGTATGTCAGCTTGCTCTATGTGGGGCTGGCCTTTGGAGCCAGATTTGCTTGCTGCATCTGGTTGATGTTCACAAAGATTTCATGCTACACAGAAAAAGAGTGAGAGAGAGAGAGAGGAAAAAGAAGCAGAGATGAATGGCTGCATGTGCGTGAATGTGTGTGTTACATGTGCAGCGAAGCTAACTGGAGCAGGGTGTCCAGGATGCGTACACGCTTGACAGCCTGGCTGTGGCCTTGTGATACAAAACACTCAACATTAGTGTGTGTGGCTGCATGTACATCAGCAAATGTTACACTGTGTGCATGTGATGAAATGATGCATCATTGACTCAGCTTCAGCGGTCAAGTGTGTAGTTTGTGTGTATGTGCATGTTTGTGCGAGAAAATGTGACTGTGACTTGGATGAGCAGCTAGACGAGACAGCTACCTGTTATCATGAATGTCTTTTTTCCTGTCCAATCACATGTCAGCTGACCATGAGATACACAAGTACAAACACACAGACCAAGAGATGCGTATATTTTTGAAACACCTTGTGTAATAATACGAGATCATGTCTGGACTGGATGTTCCTAAAGTATCAGTGATGGGAGTTCAATTTAATTTTTTTTACCCACTGAGATTGACAACTAAGATGCATTTCACACTGGTCATGGTAATATGGGTGTAAGACACACAACAATCGTGGTTCAGTGTTTTTCAGTACAGTTGGGGAAAAGGAAGGAAGGTGGGTTGGTGTTGAAAGCTGGCTCAATTACAACACCTACCATCAGATCAACCAATAACAGCAATTAATTGCAATAGTCTAGTTCCAACCAAGGGCAACAACTATGCATATATATAACATGGTCTTTAAAACGCTAATACCTTGCACTAAAATGTCAAGACTTGGATTTGAATCAATCAACAGCTCTACTAAACAGACATTCATGGGGTTTCAGCCAGAAAAGTTTTGATTAAGTTACTCTTAAAAACTGCTTTCAGTTGTCTTTCATGAGTCAGATCTATAGCCAGCTACATAACCTATTGCAATTGCTGGCACTTGGCCATGCGACTTTTGATCATTACAATCAAATGAAATACTGTAATGTTCCTGTCCATTTCCATTTGTGAATGCATGAGGTGACTGAACATTCAATAAGAAGTAAGAAAACATTCAGTAAGAACATTTAATCTGAACCCTTGCATCCCAAACTGAAGGACTAAAGCTCTATTCTGAAAATTGTCAACACAAATATGTGTCCTGTAAAATGTCATGGTGTTTTTCTCTATCCCACTTTCCACTGGCACCACCAGCAGCTAATGTTGGACTTAACTCAAGACAATCTGTGTGGCTACCATTTCCAGGACACCAAATCATATCTGAAGGGGGGAAAAATGTATCTCTGTCTGTCAAAGTTAGTCCATCTAATCAATGAATTGTCTTTTCTTCATTGTTTTGTGGTCTAGCTGGCCAATGCCGGGCAAGTCGTGTACATCTGGTGGCGGTCGCAGCAGTAGTGTTTATGTGAGCGTGGTCCCCGGCGCCTAGCCCATGCCCAGCTCATAATGCCGTCGTCCACACGGAAAGGAGTGCCAAAGGACCCTGAGCTGGCCGACCTCTTCTTTAAAGATGACCCAGAGGATGTCTTCTGTGACTTGCATGAGATTGGACATGGCAGCTTTGGGGCCGTCTACTTTGTAAGTTACTGTATAAATCCTTGGTCAGCTTGTATTTTAAAAGAAACATTCCTCTCAGTCATGGCCTTCACGACTCATTTCAGAGACAAACTTATAAAAATATTTATTTTTCTCTGGCTGTGGTATTAAACAGATCATTTTGTATTGAGGCTTTCTAAAAATCTATTCAGTTTTCTGTTTACCATGCTCTGAATTGGTCTTTCCCATGGAAGATGAACACAATTTGATGGCATCTCAAATCTGTTCAGGACAAGGTTTAATGGTTATTGCTTTAGTCTGACATGACCTTGGTATCAGTGAGACATTTTGAAAGGGATGTGGGAGTAAACTGACCACGACTGAAGTAATGATGGAGGTTATAATGGAAATTGAAAGCAGGAGGGGTAGTTTAAATTTCACATTATCCGTCAAGCAAGGCTGCTTTATCCCTTTATAAAATGATTGTCATTATTATTATTAACTGATCTCATTAACCATTTACTCTACATATTAATTTATCAATTCCATGATTTGCACACATGTTGTGAGTGTAGACTCCTATATTATGGCTGTTTAAATGCATTAAGTACATCCCCTCTCAGCATTTTCACTGTAGCGTCTCATATTAATCTCATCATCACTAATTACTCATCAGGCCTTTGATTCAAAAACTGCATGAAAGGGGAGGGTGGGTGTGTGCGCACTTGTGCGTGTGTGTGTGTTTGTTCGTTTGTTCATTCATTCAAATATGGCTCCGATATAATCAGACAATGAGCTCAGTTCATTCGGTTTTACTGTTGAACTAAATATATGCTGTATAACTGCATGTTAAATACACACGATAAGCTCATTTATATGCAGTAAAAGTGTGCATTTTGTATAGATTTTTAATGTATGTGCATGTATAGTCAACAAAATGTATGCAGTTGAATCCATGCATAGTTAATTCACATGAAGAATAAGGATAAATCCCATTGAAGAGTAGAACAAGGGTAGTTCCCTCTGCTCAGCATGTAGGCTTTGAACACACACACTATGGTACATGTTGAATGAATTAGCCCCTTCTAATTATTGTTATACCTAATTTCTTCTGCAATGATAATTAACCTGGTTATATTTCATCATTTTATTGTTCATTTTTTCCGTTCTCACTCAGCTCTTGCACTTGTCCAGGGGGAACAGCTATTATGCAGAGACTGACAGGCAATCACAGGGATCAGATGAATGTGAAAAAAGCCAAATGGGAATATTCTGGTGCCTGCTCTAACTGTAATTCCATTTGAATCTCAACATGAAATTCCCATTCATTCCTAAGTGGGATGAAGCTTAGATAAAATCTGAGGCTGAGCTGCAGAGAAATTGTGCCCATGGCCAGATGCTCTAAGGTTTAATGCAAAGGGCTGTATTTCAGCAATCAATGGCGCTAAGGGGTTGGTGCTATTTGTGCGCTGTGCGTTCTGGGCATCCTAAACTTGATTTTGGTAGTTAGATGCCACGTAATCACAGCACAAACCACAATGCAAAGAGGCAGTTAATACACACCTAATTATTCATATGTGCGATTTGGGCATGACATCACTCAAACCAATCAGAATACGTTGTGCCATTCCTTTTAAAGCCCAGGTTCTGCCAGGACTTGGTGTGTTTCTATTTCAGTGGCGTACACATTTCATGTTTGAAAATGGGAGCACTTCTCATCCGCAGAAACAGACCTCTTCGTGCATCAGTTGAAAGTGCACACGTCTTGTTGTTATATACCGAAGAGGAATAGCAGGCATCCACCAAAGCAATTGGAGGTGAAGCTGGCCTGGGAGGAGGTGGCTGCCAGTATTTCCACATTTTCAGGATCTGTAGAACTGCATTGCAATGCCATGCGATAATCTGACTGATGCACCCTGTGCACTCCAAACATAAAGCCATTGACCATAGACCAGCGTTTTCTGGGTCTATGACACCAACGTTTTCTTATGTCCCAAAATAGCAATGAGCCATGGTTGCGCCAGACCACGCCTCATTAACATACTTCAGCACCTGTCAGAGCACATGTTCATTTTATAGTAAAAGGGAGTGCTTTGCATGAAAACTTCATATGCACCGGCTTGAACTTGCTTTTTTTTTTTATTTTATCCCTGATTTTTTTAGACCCATTTTGACACCCAGTGCCAATTTGCTATAAATCCTGGGCTCTACCTGTGTGCTTACCTATCTCTGCCAACCTGGGGAGAGCCCCAAACTGGACTCTTGCGTCCTCCTATACATTGCCCATAAGCAGACTGCTTCTTGTCACAAGACAGGGGGGATTTTCACCAGTTGGACATAGCACGTGGGAGGACGACGTTATTCCTACCTATTCTTTTCCCCTCCCATTAGTTGCCCTGATTGACCAGAGAAGGTGCTATAGTGACCAGGGTTGTTGCATGTTTTTGTGAAGGGTTTCTGTATAGGAAATCCCTGGGGATATGGGGAGAACATGCAAACTCCACACAGAAAGGTCCTTTTGCCGACCCCACCCAAGGTGTGGGCATCGGTGACACGGAGCACCCACAGTGTCCTCGAACCAAGGACCTCCTAGCTGTGAGGCAACAGCACTACCACTGTCCCACTGAAGCAACAACCCTTGCTCTGGTCTGAGCGCTGGACTGTGCCATGTTTGAAATAGGGCCCAAACACTGTAATATGGATATGCACACCTCTTGAACTAACCATGGACTAAATATACCATTTAATACACTTACAGTATATAGATGGATAACATATAACACATTGTGTGTAAACACACTCCATTTTCATTTAGTACTTTGGTACTTTTTCATACAAGTGTTTTAGATGTCTTGATAATTGATTATTTTTCATGAAGATGCTTAATTGCCAGGAGCACAAAACAGATAATTAATGATAAAAGATGCCTCTGTTTTCTAATTCAGGCTCGTAACTCCTACTCCAACGAGGTGGTTGCCATCAAAAAGATGTCCTATAATGGCAAGCAGACTACCGAAGTAAGTGAGACATATTCATACACACATTCACATCAACACCAAACTTAGTTCTGGTTGCATATATGGGCTGTATTACAAAATAGCTAAAGGACAATTAGGCCGTGGCTAGAACTCTTTCTCCTCAGACTAAGAAACAAGCAAGAGCTCAAAATGTAGAACGAGCACCACACCATTCTCACTGCTCTGTCACAGCAGTCAAGCCACAAGCTTATAAGATGTCATTTGTGGTGAAGGAGCAAAATGATGACAAAATAATGAAAAACAATTACTTGCAAGCACATCTATAATTTGAAGGAAAACATGCCTTCCTGATGCCAACCACTTCAAATGCTGAGGCACGAGACAGTCCGTGTTATTACAGCAGAGAATCGTACTGAACTCACGCCAGCATCTCCGTATTTTAGCTACTTGTTTAGGAACTTGTTAGTGATGAGTGTACATCTGGGGTTCTGTTATGATATTGCCAAAGTGTTCTTGAGTAGCTTATATCAAATCTTTTGGTAAAGAATTTGTTTTCAGTTTTCTATGTTTAAATAGTGTTTATTACGATGTATGTCGCTTAAGTGTTACAGTAATCTACATGCAATTGTAAACACTATGCAAAAATAAAAACTGCCTGCCAATATTAATGTGATTGTATTTGCAGTGTATAACCATCTGTGTCTGCATTTTCAGAAGTGGCAGGACATCATTAAGGAGGTCAAGTTTTTGGGACAGCTGAGACACCCAAACACAATAGAATACAAAGGCTGCTACTTGAAAGACAACACTGCCTGGGTGAGAGGATCCTTCTCATCTACTTTGTCTGATCACCCTCTTCCTAAGCTCATTTAGGCTTCTCCTGACTCTTCAGAGCAACTTCAGTTTTTATAATAATTACCTGGAACTTTGTATTCTTATTTCTTACATAATGCACATTACATACTTGATTAGTCTATTAACTGTAACTCTGTCCTGTTTCAGTTGGTGATGGAGTACTGCTTAGGCTCCGCATCAGATTTACTAGAGGGTGAGTGTATTTGTGATATGCACCCAAATTCCGCACTGTATGTTTTTTTTTTTATTGTCTGTATCAAGATATCTAGGAAATAAGAATATTTATGCATAAAGGTAAAACTTTTTCTCAAAACACATTGTTTAGTACCCAAACATTTAATTCAGACTAGTTTCTGGGGAAAAAAAGGATGATAACACTCTGTTTTCTGCTTTTCTTTTCCTCATTGACACAATATCTCACAAGCGCCATCATGGAATATCTTAAAATTTGGCCCAAGTGTCCACTGGGATGAAATTAAAAGACTTCACTGGTTAAAGATCAACATCACTGAAACAGACCCATATCAGAGTTGCATATAAATGTAATGCGGTATCTCTAGTTTCTGCTTTGTTGACTCTGCACCACAGGCAATTGTAAATTTACTCTAACACTTATACAGTATTAGTACTTAATGCTAATAAAACTAAATTTATCCTGTTCACTAGGGATAGAAATGTTGACATTTAGGGCCAACATATTCACACTGTAAATGGGTCTGATAGTGAAAGTGTTACAGTGTATAAATACCTTGGCATATGGCTTGACGTGAAGTCTACATTTATATATCTAGATAATCTTGTCAATAAACTGCGACAAAAGGGATTCTTGTATCGGAACGAAGCCAACTTTTCAATTTTTAGTAGGAGAGTTATTGAAGCAGTTTTTCTGTCTGTCCGGGATTATGATGATGCAATCTACAAGCAGGCTACTGCCTCTGTCCTTGAACCCTTAAACTCTGTATACCACTCAAACCTTAGATTCATCACAGGATACAGTGATGGTACTCACTACTGTTTCCTTTACAATAATCTTGGGTGGTCCTCTTAAAACAATTATTTGTTGCAATTTTTTATGCGATGTTTATTCTTGACATCATTGTAAATGAAAGTTTGCTCTCAGATGAGTTTCAAGGTTAAATTAAGATCAAATGAAAAAGCTTGAAGAAACTTTTGACTCTAGAATGTTATTGTTATTTTTTAATGAACTATTCTATTGTTGCTTGTTAGTAGTCTTTAATTTTGAAGGATCCAGGTTTTACAGATTGAGTCCCTTGAATCCACAACTCTGCCTGCAGGTTTAGTTTATTGCGTTAGCTTTCTCTTTAGTCTATATCTAATCTACCTCTTATGTAGTTGAATAAAATCATCAGTCCAGATTACTGTTTGACCTAAATTCATGAGGTTTTGTTAGACTTGGCAGATATCAGGAACCACCTGCTATAAGATAGCCTCATTGACTTTGAACAACCTATAAAACCTATAGAACCTTATATTCTTTGGTTGTTTCTTGTTTGTATGGGGACTCTACTGAAGGGGTAAAGCTTTTTGAATTAAATTTTAAAAAAAGAAAAAGAAATTAAGGACAAGGCTCAAGTTAAAACTGAACATAGATTTTTTACAGATGGAAAACCTTACCCTTAATTTAGTTTATAGCTCAACTGTATCCTGTGAAGACCAAATATTTCTCAATTTTCCAAGCTTGAATTTCCTGAGCTGTTCATCCTCAGAGCATTCCTGACCTGAGTCCAGTATGTTATTTTAAGCACCTATGTGTGTGTGCTCATCCTCACTGACACAGATAGACATTCATGACAGTTGGCATTCGTCTGATTTGGGAACTTTTGTGAAATTTCCCACTTGCATTTCTTCTTGACCTTTCATCTTTGCGCATCGTTTCTGTTACTACAACAGTCCATAGGGACGCTCCATAAAAGCCTCTATCACACTGCACATCATCCGTATGGCAGGCACCAAACAAGTATTTCACTGTTGCTGTTAAGATTGACATTGAGACTTTGTCTTCAGTGTTTTGGTTTCCAGGGCATGAACCTGACATAAAATCCTCTAATTTTCATTGTACTTCTGTTTTTTCAAGTTCACAAGAAACCGCTTCAAGAGGTGGAAATTGCTGCCATTACCCACGGTGCCTTGCTAGGACTGGCTTATCTACATTCCCATAATATGATTCACAGGTGAGTCAGTTTGCTTCAGTCCTCCAAATGTTCCCCAACAGACACCCAAAACAGCTTTACCAAAACATCTCATGAAGTTTATCGTTGGATTTACAAATGTTGTAAAATTTCATGTCTCAATGTTTTTCACACATCTAAGGTACAATTCTGCTATCTCGCTGGTGTGCACAGTTTGAACTTTCAAACACATACCTGACTCTCAGTATTTGCCTGGGAATGAATGAAATTAAAAGATAATAAATTGCAAATATACCAATGATCAATAAACTTTTTTTAAGTCAACAGGGGTAAAAGTTGGAGTTGCACTGTAACAGTCGACTAAAGTTTAGTCGATGAGAAAAGTCATCGACAACCAATTTCTGATTGGTCAGTTTGGAATCAAACTCCACAGTTGACAGTTTGTCATGAACAGACCAAGACAAGGATGAGTTTTAAACCCACTGTGTGATGTCATAACCTTTACTCGGCTAGATACCAGCATACTTAAAAAGGGAAGAACGATATCACACACAGAATGTTTTACTTTGGTGAAATAAATTCACAAGTTGTTCTGCTGCGCTGGTTGCTCCAACAGTTTCAGAACCATTAGTGGTGTCATTAACAAGCAGCTGGCTCTATGTGTGGGCTTGTAAAATTAATATTTTAAAGGCTGACTTTGTATGTCTCTGGAATGAGCATGCAGTGAACAATGTTACTTTATCTTTGTCAGCATTAAATCAAACTATTTTTGGTGTCCCTAAAATAAATATTTGAAAAATGAAATTAATATCATAAATACACAATTACAACAACGATTTACCCTGTATTGACAACTACTAGTAATTGTAAGTGGGGCAACCCTCAACTCTGTGCCTCATCTCATCCACAAATTTGACGAAGAAAAAGTTCATTTAAGCATTTTGATTCTATGATATTACATCACATCTTAGTTGAGACCTGCAAAATATAATGGTGTCTTTGAAGTGAGTTGTTTCTTGACTGATGTGCTTGGGCCTCATCTTCATGTGCCCCTGCTCTTCATCTCCTTCTTCCCATCCAGAGATGTGAAAGCTGGTAACATCCTGCTGACTGAGCTAGGCCAGGTCAAACTGGCTGACTTTGGCTCCGCCTCCATTGCCTCACCTGCCAATTCCTTTGTGGGAACACCTTACTGGTCAGTGCACAAGACAACATGTCTTGAGGGTTTTTATGTGGATTTCACTTTTCACACACACACACACACACACACACACACACACACACACATGCAGGTCCTCATAACATTGTTATCACCATCATGTGACATCATGTCATCCTATGCAGCCCTTTGAAGATGTGTTATTTTACATGCTGGTCTCATGTGTGATTAACCATCTGAGTCACTTTTACATGAAAGCCACAAGAGAAATTTGACTACATTTGATGGTTTAATACTAATCACCACTGCTCTCCTATGATAGTTTAAAAAGGGTGTAGGTTTATGTGCCTTATTATTAATTTCAAATTACAGAGGACACTTGGATTTGAATGCCTCTCATATGAAGCCGTTTTTGTGGCTTCCTCTGAAATGTATTTGCAACCTGGTCTAGCACCTGCTCAACAGGGCTCCCAGCTACAATGCTCAGAACAACCACAATAAAAGCAAAAAAACAAGTTAAAACCATAAAATACAGGCAAGCAAAAGGAACTCTGCAGGAGCAAACAGGGCCACACACTCTTAATGGGCCATGAGTAACGATTGAGAGGGATTTTGTTTGTCTTATCTTACTTTTTTTTTCCCAGAATGATGTTACTCATGCCTAAATTCACACACACATTTGTCACACTCCACATTTACAGAAACACACACAGGCCTTCAAAAACAGAGCTGATATCACGGCATAGCAGAGTCTTTAAAAGCACTGAGAGGCTTAGCAGATTATAACATTTTCATGGATTTTCCTCATACTTAAACTCTGTGAATGTGCATTTGCATGTGCATGTGTCTGTCCTCAGGATGGCCCCTGAAGTGATCTTAGCCATGGATGAGGGTCAATACGAGGGGAAGGTGGACATCTGGTCCCTGGGAATCACCTGTATTGAACTGGGTGAGGCAAAAAGATCTTTCTTTGGTACAAACGGAATATTTATAGTTCAACATATTCAACAGAGCTATCAAGCTTTAAGGTAATGTACTTTGTGTTCATCTTGAAAACTTTTGCATTGAAACATCCATATCTTGCCCTCCTCCTCCTCTCCTCTGTTTTAGCGGAGCGTAAACCGCCACTCTTCAACATGAATGCCATGAGTGCCTTATATCACATCGCACAGAATGACTCCCCCACATTGCAGTCTAATGAGTGGTAAGTTAACCCCCCGACCCAATATCATCAGCTTATTATCCCTGTGTTTTATATAGTCTCTGGTGAATACAGTTAAGGGTGTGATATGTCAAAATCATTCCCCAAAATGTAAAAAAGCAGAAAAATAATTTTTATGGAATCAAACAGCAGTCATCAAACTTATTGTAATCCCTGTGAAAGCTGCTGATACAATAGTTTCAGTCAAGTGTGACTGTTATAGCCTGATCAAATCTAGACCCAGTCAGGTTAACACATCCTTGTGTTAACGTGCATGACTGGTGAATCCTGCGACAGGCTTGCCCAAGGTCACGCGATATGTCTCTTGTGTAATAATTCCCTGGGAAACCTTGGCCCTTGTAAATACTGACCCCATTCCTGCTGGGTAATATGGTGTACTGCCATATATAGCGATATATAACAACCATGTAGTTATCTTGATCTTTTATCTAAACAAGCTGGTTGCCATACCAATGAGGACCTTATACATAGATGCTATATGTATTAAGAGGCAACATTGTCCTGTATGCATTTCTTTACCATGCTTTCAGCTCATGATTGGAAATGCAAATTGTCCACATACTGTTCTTTCAGTCATGAAAAACCTCGTTCACTTCACTCCTAATTCACTAAAAAGCTATTTTCTTGATATTTGCATCACATGACACTCCAAATCATACCTTTTTTCATGTAATCACATTTTGTACCAGAAGTCTTTGAAAAGATGTAAACAAAGATTGTCCAGGATCTGATCCCTTGTTTTTTTGTGGCTGAGAATCTGGGGCTGCAAATTGGACTGTATTGACAAACAACAGCAATCAAAACTGTTTTTCAATCACACTGCATTTTAGCGGCAGCACTCAAACCATAATTATACACTTGATGGAACAGAGGAAACTCTCCAGAGCAAACAGGGTTTGGTCTTTTTGCTTCTTAAAATAAAACCATCTCAACAGCTCAGATGGGTCTCTGGAAGAGCTCCAGAGAAGACAACTTGATTCTAAACAATAAAAAAACACAGTTAATTACTGTTTCTGGCTGGAATGGTAAGTGTGTCAAGAAATTTAAATGAATGAGTTAATGCTCTCATGCCACGTGTCCATAAGCACAGCACCTCTCTCAAATTGAAGACATACGTCTCTTTACTACTGCAGCCAGTTGGGGGGCAAAAAAAAGGACTCCAGTGTTGATGTCTTTGAAAAGTGACATCGGATAAATCAATATTATTGTTGGCTTCAGTTGTTAGTCTGATCACTTACGGGTCTTGCTTGACTCATTCATAGTTGTACTTTGATATAATAGATATTAAATACTGTAGAGAAGTAAAAGACTCAAAGATGCCACAAACATTAAAGCTCATTTGTGGTTGTGGAGAGCTCTCGCTGTGTTTGAACGTCTGCTAACTCAAGCCACGCAACTTATGGCACTGGGCAGCAGCTGAAACTTCTCTCTGAAAGTCTGTAAAAATAACTTTACTGCCTGTCTGCATGGGTCATGTGCAGTGCTATATTTACTCTCCCCTCTCGCCAACGCTCCAAGTGAAGTTCTGGTCTGTGACATTAAAATACCGGTTTTTGAGGAACAAAAATATTCAAGGCTTGGCTCGGACTATTCCCAAGCAAAGCCTTTAATTACAAGCCCTACATAACACCACCACTGTTCTTTTCACAAAATAAAACTAGCTCATATATATATACACACACACATATACACACCAATCATTGTAAACACATTTGCCATATTAGCAGCCACAATAATTATTCCACATGCAGTACGTTAAGTTTGCTAACTCACATTTTTGGCATGAAAAACGCTCTTTCAGCTGTCTCACTGCCCAACTACCCCTCACACCGAATAAGAGACCATTAGAAAGATAGTCCTCAATGAAAAATAAAACAGAACAGCCTGAATACCATGCTTTTCTTAACATTTTGGCACTGACATCTATCCATAAATATTACAGAGAGCACAAAAGCTGCTGTTTGGCTTTAGCTGTGGGAAGTGAGCACTCACACTCAACTCTGAAATCACAAGATCTTTCATGTATGTTGAAATTTTAATTGTCTTTTACAATTTCACTTTTACAGATAGAAATGCCCATAAAACACAACTTTTATCTATTATCCGTAGGTCTTAAAACCTGTGCTCAACACTGAACCTGCAGCACTCCTGGTTGTTGAAAACTGGCAAACCCACATGCATAGACATGACATAGAGTATAGTCTTCATATGCACATTTACTCCATAGATGTGTGACGACATGGAGGATTTAGGTGCCCTTTGTAGTGGTCAGCGTGTTTATCAGCATCTAAGTATTCCACACCTGTATGAGCTGGTTTGTCTTTGCAAAGAACAATGGCTGGTGATATTATCCCATTTGAGAGAAACCTTTAGCAGAAAAAAACCCCAAAACAAAACAAAACAAAAATCAACTAGGCATCACATTCCATCTTTTGCATGTCTGAATTTGGTTGTCGTGGGAAGCAACGCTACAAATAAATGTGAATAC